>NC_074711.1:27456678-27486678 GCF_947242115.1 Biomphalaria glabrata | reverse complement strand
AGATTTTTATGAGTTCTCAGGGGATTTTCAGGACTTTTCCGTATATTTTACAATTACAGGAGATTTACAGGAGGCCCTGGAAAATCAGAAGGCCGCGGAAACCCTGGTATTACATATATATATATATATATATATATATATATATATATATATATATATATATATATATATATATATATATTATAATGGCTTAATTTAATAGTTTACACGTAGAATAAGCGGGGCCTATGAAAGGGCGGGGCCCACTGCGGCCGCAGATCCAAAGTCCAACTGGAGTTTACACTGCAGTAACCAAGTAACCCAGGCGAAAGGCCAACAATAGATACTTGGCGCTGAAGAACGCTGTCGAATAATGCGTTTACTACGTAACGAAGAAACCGTCGAATGTTCAGAGAACTACTACCTGACTATCCCTAAAGCCGCCAAAGGTA
Source organism: Biomphalaria glabrata (assembly GCF_947242115.1). Classification (NCBI taxonomy): domain Eukaryota; kingdom Metazoa; phylum Mollusca; class Gastropoda; family Planorbidae; genus Biomphalaria; species Biomphalaria glabrata. Next base: position 27,486,247 of record NC_074711.1, on the reverse strand, counting down.
TTCTGTTTACTTCCGTTACGCCTAACTAGAAACCCGTATCTAGAAAATATTTGTTTTCAACGGACTAAATATCTTCGGGTATATCCACAACAATTAGAGTGTTTAATAAATTAATGCTGAGGAACATTTTGCGCATCGTCTAGGTCTAAAGCACTATCATTAGAAATAATTAGAATATTATACAGTCGAGTAGATCTATACATTCGCTTAGCCAGGATTCCTTTTCATGGGAGGGCGGATGTGGCGGGGTAAAAAAAAACTGTTCCTTTATTTAACATCTAACATTCATTACTAGCAAAATGTTATTGTAATGTTATCAGTTATTTTGAATCATGTAATTAATTTGTAATAGATCTTAACTAAAAAAAAAAAATATGTGTGTTTAGAAAAATTATTACCAATGTTTTGGTTTATAGCGATGTCATGGCTCAATGCACAATTATCCAATTGCTTACTTGTGAGGATCAGTTGGGGGGGGGGAAATTGGTGTTTTAGAGAAGGTTTCTATGATGGCTTTTTAAAAGCAATTTAAAAAATAATTGTTCCACTTGAGTTCTAACTCGAGAGCTTGAGTTTCCTTACAACCTAACCACTAAGTCAGCCAAATGCTTCTGGGAATAGAGGGTTTATAGTTATTCATTGCTAGTTTCAAATTTGTAGGCGACGATCTAATTCTCTACATAAGATTTATCTATATCTGAATGTAACTGTCTCCATATATAATTAAACTAATTAATTATGAAATATTGATCAAATAATTGGTCAATTTTTTCGATTGTTTCATGTTTTGTTTGGGGCAATGAATAATTGTACAAAGTTTCAATTTGTTCAGAGAATAGAAAAGTGGGAGAAATAAAGATTACAGATATCCATCTAGACAGAAAGACTGAGTTAATATAATCTTTGTAAATAGGACATTATTTTCTTTACTTTTTTAAACATACACATAAGTCTTTAACTATATCGGTGGTTATCTCCCTTGGATTCTAACTAGCCTATCTCGCACAACGCTTTAGTTGTTGTACTGTTGTGTACTTCCTGTAGAGCGGCTCTGTCCAAGAGCTTATTATCAATGTAAACATAAAAACAGCTGAATACGCGACAAAGCCTTCAGGTAAATGAAAGATAACTTTTAACGAGTCTCGGATACCTCCGTTTAATAAGTCTTAGAATTGTTTAATCCTCATTTTTCATCTAGATTCTTTAAGAAAAGTTCTGCTCTATTCTTTCCCTTTAATCAGACTTATCATCAAGGCGTCTGTCAATAGATGCGTCTTGCCTTTGGCTTTCAAGAATTGTTATTGAGTTGTTTTCAAACGAAGTTATGTCAGGAAGATATTCGGACGATTTTGTTTGACTAGGGCCACAGATACACTCATTGACCTAGGGCAGTCACTCCCACCAAACTTTAAACATATGCTGACCCTTCAATAATTTTCGTAACCCTGAGTACCCCTCGCCCCCTCCCCCTACCCCCACCCCAAAAAAAAAAGAATAATTGTTGAAAATAATAAACGAAAAATAAAATTGTTCCTAAAAATAGTAGTAAATGTTATATTATGAATAACATTAATTTGCATTGAAGAGAAGGAGAAGCCTAGTGAATGAGCTTCAATACGTTGTACCCTCTTCAATCTCTTCCCGTACTCCCTGGGGGTACGCGTACCCCACTTTGGGAAACACTGACCTAGAGCATTGAAGAAAGTCCCGGTTTAAAGTTTTGGTGCCGCCTTTTTAGCAACATTGTCGTTTTGGTGCCTCACGCCAGAGGCGGCCTTAGGGGTTGGCAAGTGGGGAAACCCCTTTAGGCCCCGCGATAATGACCCTTTTGTCACCGTCAGCTCCCCGTACAAAAACTCGTGGCCCTTTTTTTACTCTCACCCTTCTTTGGTCCGCCTCTGCTGACGTATTGGCCCTTAGTGTCTTAAAGGTTAATGTAGTATTTTTTAATTATGTATGAAATGTTCAAGTTATTTGTATTTATCTTCAAATTGTGTTGTTTTTTAAAAATATATAAATCGTTGTTATTTAAATTTAAGAAAGAAGGATTTCTCAAGACAGTAACACGGTCTTGGTCAAGGAATATATTTGACATTGCTATGTCTACACACTAGAATCTATAATTAATAAGCGATACAAGGTAGAAGTCACTTTTTATTGGCTTGTATCTTGAACTTAGAGAGATGAGCAAAGAAGTCTCTGAAAGATAACAAGTGAATCAGAGAGACGGGAGGGGAGGGTTAAGAAAAAGGAGGGACGCTGGTCAGCGTATGTAATTGAGTTAATAAAGAATAGCGATACATCCAGTTTTTTTGTCCCTCTGGTTTTTTGACGGATGGTGGCTGACGAGATGAATGTATTGCTGTTGAAGTCGGCTGCTGGTGTAGCTCTCCTCTACATCTTGACATGTATGTACCGTATTGATTGATATTGATGGATCATACAAATTGAGACTTTTTTTTTGTATTGCAATAAATCACGTGTCAAGCCTGCTGTCTCACTCACTTACAGTTTAATAAATCACTTGTCAAGCTTGATTGACCATGGCGATAGACATGGAGACCGTGATAATGAGGGAAAAAAAACTATTATAAAAATGTGTGCGAATTCTAAGATATTGTCATAGCTTCTGGCGCTAAAATGGAGGGGGAAAAACGCGGCGTCAAAACGTCGCGTACAGACAACTAACGTATGAAAGAAACACTTGCCTATATACGTGGGAGACAAGAAAATGTGGAAAGACTGTTACTTGGGAGAAATAAGACAAGAATAAAAAAAAAAATAATAATAAGACAAACTGCCACTAGCAATTTAATTTCCAAAAGTGTGAGCGGGAAATTGTAATGCGGGCCGTTCCATTGACCGATTAAAGGTTACCGCGTGGTCGTGACAGGGATGACCCTTTGTAAAAACTGTTTCATGAAAGAAACAAGGACATTGCAATGGGCTACTAAACTCACCTGCCAAAATGATATTTGTTGGAGTGTTTTTTTGTGTGAGAGAGAGAGAGAGAGAGAGTGTGTGTGTGTGGAGGGGGAATTATAATGCTGGCTGTTTCACTAATGCTTCGTAAAAATTAATCTGGATATATTTATATCAATTCTTTGACTTCCGTTTGTTCAAAAACTATCCTAAAGAAGAAGTAATCATAACTAACAAAAAACTCCTAGAAAACAAGTTGAACAAACTAGAATGATATATAAAAAATGTATTAATAGCTTAACGAAAAGTAAGGCGAGGAGAGAGACGAGAGAGAGAGAGAAATAGTGTTAGAGAATCAGGATCAAAATTCAATTCATGGTGATGACGTTGGCTCATAACAAAAATCTGTTTACTTTGTTGGAATTCATTAGGAAAAAGTATCAAAGTTAGAACCAGTGAAACAAGACGAAAGATTGAAAATAGAATGGTGAAGGTATGATACTTAGCGCTATTTTCATTCCAAGAGTTCACAGAAGAGTCTCTAGTTTCATTGTTTTCATAAGCTAGCCAATCAGAACTAAGAAGTAAATGTGGGTGTGATGCTGAATGGCACGAGTTCGAATCCCTATATAGAGTAGGCATTTTTTAATTTTGATTTGACTTAAGCTAGATTGTGTTATCTCCTAAATCAACTTGGAAACATTTCTCCCGATTACTCGGCCCATAGAGCGCACTGGAGCATGGAATACTCAAAATAATAAATATAGAAAACTTTCGGATATTAGTCTACGTAACACCCAAAAATCAACTTTTTACTCACCGCCGTGTACAGAATCTTTACAGAAATTATTCCCCCCCCTCCCCATCTTTTTAAAGTAACATAACAAGAAATTTGCCAAAAGACTAATTAATCAATTATCATTTTCCCAAATTACCTTTCTCATCACCCTATTGACAGAACTAATGACAAAGTATCAACTTCTTTCGGCGCTTCTATCTCATTCTCTCAATGTTTTAAGACGATCCTCACACATTTCACTCGCGTCTCTCCATGTCACCCCCACGCCATCAGAAACGAGGACTTCATTGTGTCGCTCTGAATCAGTGGCGTTGGCCTCAGTGCCGATGGCGTGCACGTTTTGTTACTGTGATTTCAGCAAAGTTCCTGTTTGAAATAGTTTTGACCGTTGTAACAAACAGATTTTTAACAAATCACACTTTCTATGACTTCAACTTTCTGCTAAGAGCGAATGCAGACTAAAATTGGGGAGAAAACAAATTGTTGATTTTATTGAAAAATCTTGTTATGTATATTTTATTTTTTGCAGTGTTTTTATATTTGTAAGCGTTTTGATGCCACCTGCTATTTAATTAGAATTTTTTAAATTATGCAACAAATCTTCAGATCCAACTCCCCCTTGTAATTAATCTTAACAAAACATGTATGACCCCCCCCCCCCCTGTTTTTAGTCGTTACGTATTATCCGAGCTTTTACATAAACCAATGTAATGAACAACATCTCATCAATTACAGACGTTCAAAATGAGAAGATGATTACGTCATGCGAGCATTCATGTGTTTATTTCGTCTGGCCTATTATATGGACGCTTCAGCTCTGCGAAGTCATTGTTTTTTCTGCAGGACTCGGGCAATCCATTTTATGCTCTAACGATTACTCTATATTATCTACACTTGTAGACAGTGGCGTAACTAAGGGGGGGGGGGGATGGGGGGGGAGAATTTTAAAATCCCCCCGGGCCCCCACCTGAGGGGGGCCCCCAAATGGGTGTCCGAAATTTATATTTAAATACATAAATTAATATATTTGATTGACAAATTGTGTCAACGGGTGTCTTTTTTTTTTCAACATTTATGGATTAAATTTATCACAAAGACTAAACCTAGATCTAGGTCTATCAGTATGTTGACTTTGTTGACATTTAGAAAATATATTTTCCAATTTTAAACTTTGTTGCCACGAATAAAACTGCATAATATACAGCAAATTCCAGGTATCTTGTTACCTTTACTAATAATAGATCTAAATGGCGAGTATTATATGGCTACACTAATTAACCTTGAATCAAAATTTACAGAATCGAGTATAACAGATCTAAAAGTTATTCTTAAAAATGCTAAAATTGTCCATTATTCGGGTTTGGCGTCTATAATTTCAGAATTAAACTTCACACTCGAGTTATTACCCCTTTATTCATCTTTCCTCAATCCAATGGAAACCCTCTTTTTATTTACATCTAATCCTTTTGCTTTCGCACAAAACATAAACAAAAAATAATGACGTAATATCATATAATATTAACACATCCTTCCTTTTGAAGTTATTATCACACCCTTCCTTTTAAAGTTCTTAAGAGTGATATCTACTAGCAGGGCCGGCCCTAGCATTTGCGGGGCCCTATGCGAAACGGATCGCGCGGGGCCTAGTCTGGGTAGGGATAAGCATAATGTCAAAATTATTTTTTTTGAATTAGAAAATAGGCCTACTTTCGTCTTTGCAATAAATTTTTATCAAGTGAAAGCTCGCTATGCCACTTTTTATTTATTGGCACCCCAAAATGTCAATTTCGTCTATTCTTCAGGAGATGTGAATAAATAAAAAAGTTCAGGACTTTATCGTATATTTTGCCTTTTCATGAGATTTCCTGGAGGCCCTGGAAAATCAGGAGGTAGCGAAAATCCTTTTATTTTATATGCGTTATAATTGTTTAATTTAATAATGTACACTTGGAATTAGCGCGGGGCCTACTGCGACCGCATAGGCTGCAATGGCCTAAGGCCGGCCCTGTCTACTACGAACTTTAACAATTCGTCCACTTCTGGTTGTCTTGACTGGCACAACAAGTTCTCTAGACGTTGGTCTATAACTGTCTGTTTCGTTTGTTCCAACAGTTTGCAGTTCATTGTCTTCATCGGTATCATAGTACCCAGAGATGTCTTCATCGAAACTCTTATTCAAAAAGCGTTGATTTCTTCTGTATGTTTTTACATCGTTTGTCTTTATGATGTAAGATCTGGGTGCTGAATGTTTTTTTTATGACAACTGCTTTCTGCCATGTTTGACCTAGACGAACTCTCCGACAGTATAATCTTTAGGTAGTCTTGCTTTTGCATCGTATTTCACTTTGCTTTTCATCTGTCGTTCGTTGAGTAATGTCTCTGCATTTTCAGCTACCGATGGTTTCAATAGTTTGGGATCAGTTGGAATGATTCTCTGAGCCTTCTACTCGTCAGCAGTTGTGATGGTGAATACGGCAGTCCACTTATCGGAGTATTTCTATACTCGAGCATAACGAGATATGGATCTTTCCCACTTTTGTATGCTCTGAATCCTTTTGCTTTCGCACCAAACATAAACAACCAACAATGACGTAATACCATATAATATTAGCACAGAATCTTCTTCATGCAGTGGAAAATTAAGAATTTTTTGCCTATCTGGAATTCTGGTCAAAGCTCCTGCGCCCAATTAATATAGTTCGGAAGAAACTACAAAAGTCTGGACTGCATATACGGGAAGCTGCTAAAGAAATTAGTACCCTTTCATGCTTTCTGCAAAATGATGAGAAACTGACAAAAACCCAATCCATCGAAAAAGCAAAAGAAGGTAGTGAATACTATGGATTCCCTGTAATCAAAACAACCAGAAGAAAGAAAAGACTTGATGGGAAGTTGAGTTCTAATGTAGGACTGTCAATAGAACTGCAATTCAAACGTGTTGCGACAGATGCGCTGGACAGATTTCATATGGAGATGAAGGGCAGATTCCAAAGGCTGGAAAGAAAATGGATACCTTTGGGTTTCTTCTTGAACCAAGACACCTGTTAGATGAAGACACGCTTGTGACAAACTGTGCAACTTTTCCTGTTTGTATGATGAAATAAATGGAAAATCGCTTTTTCAATGATGTCATTGATGCAAGAGCACTTTTCATCAACAAACAGTAATACAATCACCAATAGACATATTGAGGAAACAGGCTTCATATGGGAATTACGTGTGCTCAAACTTTGCAACCTCCTCCGAATACCGCTAACACAGGCCACTTCCATTACGTCATGTGAGAGATCATTCTCAAAGCTCAAGTTCATCAAAAACTATCTCAGGAGCACAATGACGCAAGAAAGGCTTATCATGGTTTTAATGTCAGAGAAGTCACACATACTAGAAAGTATCGATGTAGTTGATGTTATAAATGTCTTTGCTGCACAAAATGCACGACATGAAGCGATATCAATTTAGATTTGTCACTTGTGCATTATTTAACTAATAAACAACGGTATTATTCATTACAAGAGTCTTAATGATTACTTTTTGTTAAGTTTACTGATATACTGAACCAATTTGATTTGGGGCTTATATATTTTTGCGTACAGTATCTCATGTCATATGTCAAAATACAAGGGGCCCCCAAAGAGGTCAATCCCCCCGGGCCCCCAAATCACTAGTTACGCCCCTGCTTGTAGAACTTATCCTGGTTTATGAAATAAGAATTGTTCCTTAATCATGGTATCGGCCTAATGTTGTTACTTTGTATTGTCTGGCTTATTTCGAAATGAAACAACAAATAAAATAACTTTTTAAGTCGAACAATTAATATATTCACTACTTTTTTACTATTAAAAAATTCCTTTTTAAACTGAACAATTTTCTACTTTTTACTTCCGCGTTGAAATATTGTTTATATCTTAATGTTTCGAATCCATCTGACATCTGTTTAAGTATCAGTCATATCAAATTCATATCAATTCATATCAATCATATTGTTGATTCAGCTTAACACCGTTCAGTTGGATAAGGGTCTTGTAAATCTGAGGTGCAAAGTCGCGAGTGTTTTGTCCATCTGTTGTGACGGACGATGTAGCCAAGAGTTCCCCCCCCCTCACACCCCCTCACATCCGCGCTAAAAGTCTCACATTAAGATGCTAGAGCTAAACGGCCATAAATCCTCAACACTTGAGGGTGTTGTCTTTTTTTTTTTCTTTTTTTTTTCGCTTCATGTACTTTTTTTTTTCGTCTGTGTATTCGCAGACTGACAAGCGCTGTCCGAGCCAGTGGACTGGGGGAGCATCGCGCCCAGCGCTCACGTGGAATAGAGTGGTATTTCTTACGCTGGCGTGCATAGTCAATATGACAGCGATGATCGGATCTAGCGACATTAGCGAGGTAAGTGCTCACGTTGTTTTACAGTCAATGCCTATAGTCGAATTATCGCGGAACACTCACGTGTATTTTAAAGGCGTCAAGTTATTTACACTACACTCTTGCCTGGAAACAGCATTCAAAATAGTTGCCATAGAATTAATATCTTTCTAGAGTCTTCTTGAAAGTTATTACATTTTCTTTGATGTTCTCTCTTAATCTCCGGAAAGAACATTTTAGTATCAAGCGTTTATCATTTGTTTTGTTTTTTGTCTTACTTATTTGCTTACCAGGATGGCTGCCTTGTCGTGCGGTTTGCGCGCTGGACTGTCGTTCGGACTTATCGATGGTCCCGGGTTCAAACCCTGCCCACTCCCATCCCCCGTCATCCTGCGGGAGGTTTGGACTACAAAGTAAATCATCCTCAACTCTGAAGAAACAACCGAAACACGTAAAACATTTTACAAACATTTATAAAGTTACGATGTGTTTGGAATAATAAAATGTACTAGATTTATTAAAGTACTTTTTAATAACTCTTTGATTGGTCTTAATGTTTACAGTATTAATAATATTGTGAACTCTATACTGTTTAACACTAATGTACTCATTCATTGCTCCGCGGATGTAACGTCACACATTGGACTGTACATTAAGGAATCGTTTGTTTTTACTTTCATTTATTATCTAATTAAACTTGATAGTATTTAGCATTAGACTGTAGGCCCCTAGTGGTAAAAATAGCAGTGGAAATATTTAAAACAGTGCAGGTTACATGTTAATAAGTATGGTTGAAGGGTTAAGATTTGTATTTTGTGTGTGCGTGCGTATGTGTGTGTGTGGTGTGTGTGTGTGTGTGCACGCATTTAGTGGGTCGGGAGGGGATCTCTCGCTGTAGAGCATCCAGGCTCTAAGTAGTCTGTTCTTTGTATAACAAAAAAAAAGTATTTGTGAGCGGTCTACGTAATTTTAATATCAAAATGAGCGTCAGGTTAAATCGTATGATTATGATGTTAATCGGTGACTTAAACTGATAAACCGAATATATTTCAATTACATGTACTAATATATTAATATTTCGAAGTAGACTTTGCACATTATTTGCCATCACAAGTATCTTGTATCTGGCTGAGATACTCTGTAAAAACCAAACAAACAATAAACATTTCAAATACCACTGGACTGCTGAACCACTGGATCGAGGAGCCAATAAATAGAAAGTAATTGGTGTGTAAATACTTCAGCGCTTGCCAATAGCTTGGTATTGACAAACTTTCTTAAAGACCTCCGTCTGGTCTTCTCTTGAGTTGAGTGTACTTCTTGTTTGTTCTGGTCGTTAGAGTATGTATTTAGTGCTTCTAACCGGTACTCATTATTTCTTAATAAAAATGTATTAAATAAAAAATTAATATAATCGTCTGCAATAAATCGGTTGGACAGATCGATACCAATCACACCAGGAACTAACTTAAAAGATCGATACCGATCACAACAAGGAACTAACTTATAAGGGTTTATTTAAATAACACCTGTTGTATCCGATGACAAACTGAACATGATGACGCCAAGAAACAGATGGAGGTTTATTTATGTAAATATAATAGTTTATAGAAGTATAAGTTATTATATGTCATTTGTGTTCAGGGGCGTAGCTGAATGAGGGTCTGTGGGAAGAGAGGCTCGGAACTCTTACTGATGTGTGAAAACTTCAGTTACCAAAGTGTGATGTTAACAAATATTCTACAACACGCTATATGAGATGAGGATGTTCGAAACAAGATACTCACGGCAACTGATCCCCACAACGACCTAATGAAGTCTGTCAAAAAAAAACGCAAACAAAGTTTTAATGCCCTTTCAAAGGGCTCGCAAAGATCAGCAAAAAGAAGAGGAGGCAGACAGAGAAAGTGATGAGTAGGCAGTTACAGAATGGCCGCGATCAGCGGCGTAGCAGGCTCTGCCATTGTGTAGCAATGTGTCGCCGGCTTCTGATTGCTTCTCACGGTCGACTCCCGAAGCCTGTCCCATGCTTGATTATATTTGAATTCCACTATTAACAAGCCCCATCTTCCCGAACCTTCCTGGTTTAGGGGCCAGTTACTCGCCTTTGCTCTTTCTCCGTTTAGTGCTAACAGTTCTGTCAGGGCATTGCACCATCATATGTCAATCTATAGATATACTTCTAACGTGATCTAGTTCTATATACAATTAGACAGAGTTTCCAGCCATAGACTTTTTAAAATTGTACTTACCTACGTCCATTTCAAAGGTAGCCTGGAGCGATCAGAGCCGTCTCAAATATGCTTTCTTCTATTGCCAACTCAGAACAGAAACATGTCTGCTTACAGTTTCGATCGTCTTCTGTTAGAACAACCATTGCAATGTCTAAACAATGTCGATGTCTAAATTGTAGGCTGACATGTACAATCATGTATGCGATTTGATTACCTCATTTTTTTTTTCTGTTTCTTTGCCAATTTTTTTTTCTTTGCATGAGCCAGACCGCACTCTTTTTGTAAAACCTAGCTTCATTTAACAAGACAAAATTTGTTGAAATATTTGAAGTAGATTTAAAACTAAATAAAAAAAGATTCTATTCAAATCCTAAATTTTAATTTGTGTCAAACTGCCCACGTCTGGAAAATACAATGTTTTTGTGATGTTTGTCTGTCTAGAAAACTACAAGCGAAAATCCAATTAAACCATCGCCTTGGAGAAACTAGCAAGGTCATTTATACTTGAAGGTCACCATCAAGGTCATCAATTAATTGAAGGTCACTAACAAGGCCATCATTACTTGAAGGTCACCAAACACAAGAGATTAACTTCTTTAAAAAATATATATAATTGAAAATGTTTTTCAAAACTAGTCATAATGATATACACCTTGATGATATATGACCTTCTTCGCTGCCTCCCCTGCCGTCCTGCAGGAGGTTTTGCGATAGGACGTACAATTGTAGCCTATATTTCTGAAACGTATAAACTTAAAAAACAAAAACAGACAACCAAAATAAAAACTAGTTTTGTTTTTGTAAATAAAGATCAAGGAGAAACCAGAAGTGTACACGTATTCTTATAAGACTCTAATCCTTGCCCAAATATTGCGGCCAGGATCCAGAATCAATACATCTGTAGATTTTGTTTCCAATAAAAGTTCACATTCTTTCCATTTCAACACTAGTTTACTTTCCCACAAATACTAAGGCAGCCTCGACTTTCTTCTTGTGTCAAAATAAAGCAAGTTTTTAAAATGTCGTAAACTCATGTTAATTAACAAATAGATCTACTAGATTTGGGCAGATGTTGATTATAATTAACAAATAGATGCTACTAGATTTGGGCAGATGTTGATTATAATTAACAAATAGATCTACTAGATTTGGGCAGATGTTGATTATAATTAACAAATAGATCTACTAGATTTGGGCAGATGTTGATTATAATTAACAAATAGATGCTACTAGATTTGGGCAGATGTTGATTATAATTAACAAATAGATCTACTAGATTTGGGCAGATGTTGATTATAATTAACAAATAGATCTACTAGATTTGGGCAGATGTTGATTATAATTAACAAATAGATCTACTAGATTTGGGCAGATGTTGATTATAATTAACAAATAGATGCTACTAGATTTGGGCAGATGTTGATTATAATTAACAAATAGATGCTACTAGATTTGGGCAGATGTTGATTATAATTAACAAATAGATGCTACTAGATTTGGGCAGATGTTGATTATAATTAACAAATAGATGCTACTAGATTTGGGCAGATGTTGATTATAATGAACAAATAGATGCTACTAGATTTGGGCAGATGTTGATTATAATTAACAAATAGATGCTACTAGATTTGGGCAGATGTTGATTATAATGAACAAATAGATGCTACTAGATTTGGGCAGATGTTGATTATAATGAACAAATAGATCTACTAGATTTGGGCAGATGTTGATTATAATTAACAAATAGATGCTACTAGATTTGGGCAGATGTTGATTATAATTAACAAATAGATGCTACTAGATTTGGGCAGATGTTGATTATAATTAACAAATAGATCTACTAGATTTGGGCAGATGTTGATTATAATTAACAAATAGATCTACTAGATTTGGGCAGATGTTGATTATAATTAACAAATAGATCTACTAGATTTGGGCAGATGTTGATTATAATTAACAAATAGATCTACTAGATTTGGGCAGATGTTGATTATAATTAACAAATAGATGCTACTAGATTTGGGCAGATGTTGATTATAATTAACAAATAGATCTACTAGATTTGGGCAGATGTTGATTATAATTAACAAATAGATGCTACTAGATTTGGGCAGATGTTGATTATAATTAACAAATAGATCTACTAGATTTGGGCAGATGTTGATTATAATTAACAAATAGATCTACTAGATTTGGGCAGATGTTGATTATAATTAACAAATAGATGCTACTAGATTTGGGCAGATGTTGATTATAATTAACAAATAGATGCTACTAGATTTGGGCAGATGTTGATTATAATTAACAAATAGATCTACTAGATTTGGGCAGATGTTGATTATAATTAACAAATAGATCTACTAGATTTGGGCAGATGTTGATTATAATTAACAAATAGATCTACTAGATTTGGGCAGATGTTGATTATAATTAACAAATAGATCTACTAGATTTGGGCAGATGTTGATTATAATTAACAAATAGATGCTACTAGATTTGGGCAGATGTTGATTATAATTAACAAATAGATCTACTAGATTTGGGCAGATGTTGATTATAATTAACAAATAGATGCTACTAGATTTGGGCAGATGTTGATTATAATTAACAAATAGATCTACTAGATTTGGGCAGATGTTGATTATAATTAACAAATAGATGCTACTAGATTTGGGCAGATGTTGATTATAATTAACAAATAGATCTACTAGATTTGGGCAGATGTTGATTATAATTAACAAATAGATGCTACTAGATTTGGGCAGATGTTGATTATAATTAACAAATAGATCTACTAGATTTGGGCAGATGTTGATTATAATTAACAAATAGATGCTACTAGATTTGGGCAGATGTTGATTATAATTAACAAATAGATCTACTAGATTTGGGCAGATGTTGATTATAATTAACAAATAGATGCTACTAGATTTGGGCAGATGTTGATTATAATTAACAAATAGATCTACTAGATTTGGGCAGATGTTGATTATAATTAACAAATAGATGCTACTAGATTTGGGCAGATGTTGATTATAATTAACAAATAGATCTACTAGATTTGGGCAGATGTTGATTATAATTAACAAATAGATGCTACTAGATTTGGGCAGATGTTGATTATAATTAACAAATAGATCTACTAGATTTGGGCAGATGTTGATTATAATTAACAAATAGATGCTACTAGATTTGGGCAGATGTTGATTATAATTAACAAATAGATCTACTAGATTTGGGCAGATGTTGATTATAATTAACAAATAGATGCTACTAGATTTGGGCAGATGTTGATTATAATTAACAAATAGATCTACTAGATTTGGGCAGATGTTGATTATAATTAACAAATAGATGCTACTAGATTTGGGCAGATGTTGATTATAATTAACAAATAGATCTACTAGATTTGGGCAGATGTTGATTATAATTAACAAATAGATGCTACTAGATTTGGGCAGATGTTGATTATAATTAACAAATAGATCTACTAGATTTGGGCAGATGTTGATTATAATTAACAAATAGATCTACTAGATTTGGGCAGATGTTGATTATAATTAACAAATAGATCTACTAGATTTGGGCAGATGTTGATTATAATTAACAAATAGATGCTACTAGATTTGGGCAGATGTTGATTATAATTAACAAATAGATGCTACTAGATTTGGGCAGATGTTGATTATAATTAACAAATAGATGCTACTAGATTTGGGCAGATGTTGATTATAATTAACAAATAGATGCTACTAGATTTGGGCAGATGTTGATTATAATTAACAAATAGATGCTACTAGATTTGGGCAGATGTTGATTATAATTAACAAATAGATGCTACTAGATTTGGGCAGATGTTGATTATAATTAACAAATAGATCTACTAGATTTGGGCAGATGTTGATTATAATTAACAAATAGATGCTACTAGATTTGGGCAGATGTTGATTATAATTAACAAATAGATCTACTAGATTTGGGCAGATGTTGATTATAATTAACAAATAGATCTACTAGATTTGGGCAGATGTTGATTATAATTAACAAATAGATCTACTAGATTTGGGCAGATGTTGATTATAATTAACAAATAGATCTACTAGATTTGGGCAGATGTTGATTATAATTAACAAATAGATGCTACTAGATTTGGGCAGATGTTGATTATAATTAACAAATAGATGCTACTAGATTTGGGCAGATGTTGATTATAATTAACAAATAGATGCTACTAGATTTGGGCAGATGTTGATTATAATTAACAAATAGATCTACTAGATTTGGGCAGATGTTGATTATAATTAACAAATAGATGCTACTAGATTTGGGCAGATGTTGATTATAATTAACAAATAGATGCTACTAGATTTGGGCAGATGTTGATTATAATTAACAAATAGATCTACTAGATTTGGGCAGATGTTGATTATAATTAACAAATAGATGCTACTAGATTTGGGCAGATGTTGATTATAATTAACAAATAGATGCTACTAGATTTGGGCAGATGTTGATTATAATTAACAAATAGATGCTACTAGATTTGGGCAGATGTTGATTATAATTAACAAATAGATGCTACTAGATTTGGGCAGATGTTGATTATAATTAACAAATAGATCTACTAGATTTGGGCAGATGTTGATTATAATTAACAAATAGATGCTACTAGATTTGGGCAGATGTTGATTATAATTAACAAATAGATGCTACTAGATTTGGGCAGATGTTGATTATAATTAACAAATAGATGCTACTAGATTTGGGCAGATGTTGATTATAATTAACAAATAGATGCTACTAGATTTGGGCAGATGTTGATTATAATTAACAAATAGATGCTACTAGATTTGGGCAGATGTTGATTATAATTAACAAATAGATCTACTAGATTTGGGCAGATGTTGATTATAATTAACAAATAGATGCTACTAGATTTGGGCAGATGTTGATTATAATTAACAAATAGATGCTACTAGATTTGGGCAGATGTTGATTATAATTAACAAATAGATGCTACTAGATTTGGGCAGATGTTGATTATAATTAACAAATAGATGCTACTAGATTTGGGCAGATGTTGATTATAATTAACAAATAGATGCTACTAGATTTGGGCAGATGTTGATTATAATTAACAAATAGATCTACTAGATTTGGGCAGATGTTGATTATAATTAACAAATAGATGCTACTAGATTTGGGCAGATGTTGATTATAATTAACAAATAGATCTACTAGATTTGGGCAGATGTTGATTATAATTAACAAATAGATGCTACTAGATTTGGGCAGATGTTGATTATAATTAACAAATAGATGCTACTAGATTTGGGCAGATGTTGATTATAATTAACAAATAGATGCTACTAGATTTGGGCAGATGTTGATTATAATTAACAAATAGATCTACTAGATTTGGGCAGATGTTGATTATAATTAACAAATAGATGCTACTAGATTTGGGCAGATGTTGATTATAATTAACAAATAGATGCTACTAGATTTGGGCAGATGTTGATTATAATTAACAAATAGATCTACTAGATTTGGGCAGATGTTGATTATAATTAACAAATAGATGCTACTAGATTTGGGCAGATGTTGATTATAATTAACAAATAGATCTACTAGATTTGGGCAGATGTTGATTATAATTAACAAATAGATGCTACTAGATTTGGGCAGATGTTGATTATAATTAACAAATAGATCTACTAGATTTGGGCAGATGTTGATTATAATTAACAAATAGATGCTACTAGATTTGGGCAGATGTTGATTATAATTAACAAATAGATCTACTAGATTTGGGCAGATGTTGATTATAATTAACAAATAGATGCTACTAGATTTGGGCAGATGTTGATTATAATTAACAAATAGATCTACTAGATTTGGGCAGATGTTGATTATAATTAACAAATAGATCTACTAGATTTGGGCAGATGTTGATTATAATTAACAAATAGATCTACTAGATTTGGGCAGATGTTGATTATAATTAACAAATAGATCTACTAGATTTGGGCAGATGTTGATTATAATTAACAAATAGATGCTACTAGATTTGGGCAGATGTTGATTATAATTAACAAATAGATGCTACTAGATTTGGGCAGATGTTGATTATAATTAACAAATAGATGCTACTAGATTTGGGCAGATGTTGATTATAATTAACAAATAGATGCTACTAGATTTGGGCAGATGTTGATTATAATTAACAAATAGATGCTACTAGATTTGGGCAGATGTTGATTATAATTAACAAATAGATCTACTAGATTTGGGCAGATGTTGATTATAATTAACAAATAGATCTACTAGATTTGGGCAGATGTTGATTATAATTAACAAATAGATCTACTAGATTTGGGCAGATGTTGATTATAATTAACAAATAGATGCTACTAGATTTGGGCAGATGTTGATTATAATTAACAAATAGATGCTACTAGATTTGGGCAGATGTTGATTATAATTAACAAATAGATCTACTAGATTTGGGCAGATGTTGATTATAATTAACAAATAGATCTACTAGATTTGGGCAGATGTTGATTATAATTAACAAATAGATGCTACTAGATTTGGGCAGATGTTGATTATAATTAACAAATAGATGCTACTAGATTTGGGCAGATGTTGATTATAATTAACAAATAGATGCTACTAGATTTGGGCAGATGTTGATTATAATTAACAAATAGATGCTACTAGATTTGGGCAGATGTTGATTATAATTAACAAATAGATGCTACTAGATTTGGGCAGATGTTGATTATAATTAACAAATAGATGCTACTAGATTTGGGCAGATGTTGATTATAATTAATAAATAGATGCTACTAGATTTGGGCAGATGTTGATTATAATTAACAAATAGATCTACTAGATTTGGGCAGATGTTGATTATAATTAACAAATAGATCTACTAGATTTGGGCAGATGTTGATTATAATTAACAAATAGATGCTACTAGATTTGGGCAGATGTTGATTATAATTAACAAATAGATGCTACTAGATTTGGGCAGATGTTGATTATAATTAACAAATAGATGCTACTAGATTTGGGCAGATGTTGATTATAATTAACAAATAGATCTACTAGATTTGGGCAGATGTTGATTATAATTAACAAATAGATCTACTAGATTTGGGCAGATGTTGATTATAATTAACAAATAGATGCTACTAGATTTGGGCAGATGTTGATTATAATTAACAAATAGATGCTACTAGATTTGGGCAGATGTTGATTATAATTAACAAATAGATCTACTAGATTTGGGCAGATGTTGATTATAATTAACAAATAGATGCTACTAGATTTGGGCAGATGTTGATTATAATTAACAAATAGATGCTACTAGATTTGGGCAGATGTTGATTATAATTAACAAATAGATGCTACTAGATTTGGGCAGATGTTGATTATAATTAACAAATAGATGCTACTAGATTTGGGCAGATGTTGATTATAATTAATAAATAGATGCTACTAGATTTGGGCAGATGTTGATTATAATTAACAAATAGATCTACTAGATTTGGGCAGATGTTGATTATAATTAACAAATAGATCTACTAGATTTGGGCAGATGTTGATTATAATTAACAAATAGATGCTACTAGATTTGGGCAGATGTTGATTATAATTAACAAATAGATGCTACTAGATTTGGGCAGATGTTGATTATAATTAACAAATAGATCTACTAGATTTGGGCAGATGTTGATTATAATTAACAAATAGATGCTACTAGATTTGGGCAGATGTTGATTATAATTAACAAATAGATGCTACTAGATTTGGGCAGATGTTGATTATAATTAACAAATAGATCTACTAGATTTGGGCAGATGTTGATTATAATTAACAAATAGATGCTACTAGATTTGGGCAGATGTTGATTATAATTAACAAATAGATGCTACTAGATTTGGGCAGATGTTGATTATAATTAACAAATAGATGCTACTAGATTTGGGCAGATGTTGATTATAATTAACAAATAGATCTACTAGATTTGGGCAGATGTTGATTATAATTAACAAATAGATGCTACTAGATTTGGGCAGATGTTGATTATAATTAACAAATAGATGCTACTAGATTTGGGCAGATGTTGATTATAATTAACAAATAGATGCTACTAGATTTGGGCAGATGTTGATTATAATTAACAAATAGATCTACTAGATTTGGGCAGATGTTGATTATAATTAACAAATAGATCTACTAGATTTGGGCAGATGTTGATTATAATTAACAAATAGATGCTACTAGATTTGGGCAGATGTTGATTATAATTAACAAATAGATGCTACTAGATTTGGGCAGATGTTGATTATAATTAACAAATAGATCTACTAGATTTGGGCAGATGTTGATTATAATTAACAAATAGATGCTACTAGATTTGGGCAGATGTTGATTATAATTAACAAATAGATGCTACTAGATTTGGGCAGATGTTGATTATAATTAACAAATAGATGCTACTAGATTTGGGCAGATGTTGATTATAATTAACAAATAGATGCTACTAGATTTGGGCAGATGTTGATTATAATTAATAAATAGATGCTACTAGATTTGGGCAGATGTTGATTATAATTAACAAATAGATCTACTAGATTTGGGCAGATGTTGATTATAATTAACAAATAGATCTACTAGATTTGGGCAGATGTTGATTATAATTAACAAATAGATGCTACTAGATTTGGGCAGATGTTGATTATAATTAACAAATAGATGCTACTAGATTTGGGCAGATGTTGATTATAATTAACAAATAGATGCTACTAGATTTGGGCAGATGTTGATTATAATTAACAAATAGATGCTACTAGATTTGGGCAGATGTTGATTATAATTAACAAATAGATGCTACTAGATTTGGGCAGATGTTGATTATAATTAACAAATAGATCTACTAGATTTGGGCA
The DNA here is from genome assembly GCF_947242115.1 of Biomphalaria glabrata. NCBI lineage: Eukaryota > Metazoa > Mollusca > Gastropoda > Planorbidae > Biomphalaria > Biomphalaria glabrata. The sequence continues at coordinate 27,466,970 of NC_074711.1, read as the reverse complement.
GATGTTGATTATAATTAACAAATAGATGCTACTAGATTTGGGCAGATGTTGATTATAATTAACAAATAGATGCTACTAGATTTGGGCAGATGTTGATTATAATTAACAAATAGATGCTACTAGATTTGGGCAGATGTTGATTATAATTAACAAATAGATCTACTAGATTTGGGCAGATGTTGATTATAATTAACAAATAGATGCTACTAGATTTGGGCAGATGTTGATTATAATTAACAAATAGATGCTACTAGATTTGGGCAGATGTTGATTATAATTAACAAATAGATGCTACTAGATTTGGGCAGATGTTGATTATAATTAACAAATAGATCTACTAGATTTGGGCAGATGTTGATTATAATTAACAAATAGATCTACTAGATTTGGGCAGATGTTGATTATAATTAACAAATAGATGCTACTAGATTTGGGCAGATGTTGATTATAATTAACAAATAGATCTACTAGATTTGGGCAGATGTTGATTATAATTAACAAATAGATGCTACTAGATTTGGGCAGATGTTGATTATAATTAACAAATAGATGCTACTAGATTTGGGCAGATGTTGATTATAATTAACAAATAGATGCTACTAGATTTGGGCAGATGTTGATTATAATTAACAAATAGATGCTACTAGATTTGGGCAGATGTTGATTATAATTAACAAATAGATCTACTAGATTTGGGCAGATGTTGATTATAATTAACAAATAGATGCTACTAGATTTGGGCAGATGTTGATTATAATTAACAAATAGATGCTACTAGATTTGGGCAGATGTTGATTATAATTAATAAATAGATGCTACTAGATTTGGGCAGATGTTGATTATAATTAACAAATAGATCTACTAGATTTGGGCAGATGTTGATTATAATTAACAAATAGATGCTACTAGATTTGGGCAGATGTTGATTATAATTAACAAATAGATCTACTAGATTTGGGCAGATGTTGATTATAATTAACAAATAGATGCTACTAGATTTGGGCAGATGTTGATTATAATTAACAAATAGATCTACTAGATTTGGGCAGATGTTGATTATAATTAACAAATAGATCTACTAGATTTGGGCAGATGTTGATTATAATTAACAAATAGATGCTACTAGATTTGGGCAGATGTTGATTATAATTAACAAATAGATCTACTAGATTTGGGCAGATGTTGATTATAATTAACAAATAGATGCTACTAGATTTGGGCAGATGTTGATTATAATTAACAAATAGATGCTACTAGATTTGGGCAGATGTTGATTATAATTAACAAATAGATGCTACTAGATTTGGGCAGATGTTGATTATAATTAACAAATAGATGCTACTAGATTTGGGCAGATGTTGATTATAATTAACAAATAGATCTACTAGATTTGGGCAGATGTTGATTATAATTAACAAATAGATGCTACTAGATTTGGGCAGATGTTGATTATAATTAACAAATAGATGCTACTAGATTTGGGCAGATGTTGATTATAATTAACAAATAGATGCTACTAGATTTGGGCAGATGTTGATTATAATTAACAAATAGATGCTACTAGATTTGGGCAGATGTTGATTATAATTAACAAATAGATGCTACTAGATTTGGGCAGATGTTGATTATAATTAACAAATAGATCTACTAGATTTGGGCAGATGTTGATTATAATTAACAAATAGATCTACTAGATTTGGGCAGATGTTGATTATAATTAACAAATAGATCTACTAGATTTGGGCAGATGTTGATTATAATTAACAAATAGATGCTACTAGATTTGGGCAGATGTTGATTATAATTAACAAATAGATCTACTAGATTTGGGCAGATGTTGATTATAATTAACAAATAGATGCTACTAGATTTGGGCAGATGTTGATTATAATTAACAAATAGATGCTACTAGATTTGGGCAGATGTTGATTATAATTAACAAATAGATCTACTAGATTTGGGCAGATGTTGATTATAATTAACAAATAGATGCTACTAGATTTGGGCAGATGTTGATTATAATTAACAAATAGATCTACTAGATTTGGGCAGATGTTGATTATAATTAACAAATAGATGCTACTAGATTTGGGCAGATGTTGATTATAATTAACAAATAGATCTACTAGATTTGGGCAGATGTTGATTATAATTAACAAATAGATGCTACTAGATTTGGGCAGATGTTGATTATAATTAACAAATAGATCTACTAGATTTGGGCAGATGTTGATTATAAAACGGCAATACGTTCTAGCGTTACATATAAAAGTGATTTATTATTTAAAAGTTTCTAGTGCTATTTAAATGATATACTGAGGAGTTTCCCCCTAAACTAAACATTTGCAAGGTCGCATTATTGAACTGTTTGACTATCTTATCGTACAATTTCGGAACACCTTGTTTTTTTTTTTGGTAAGTCTAGTCAAGCCAAATTTAAATTTATTTATTTTTTTACCTTGACTGTTATGGCAGGCGGCCATTATGATAATTTTTTGTTATAAAATTGTTTTGAATTTATCTTACTGGAACATTCTAATGAAATCAAATAATCCCTAAAAACCAACTCTAGCAATTTGAAGCGATGAGACGTCGGCCATTGAAACCATCAACAAATAGAGATCTAGATTGAGTGCATACATTTATATTCAACATTGAAGATCATAGTTTTTATACGCATAAAAATGTGTCTGTCACCAAATGAAATCAGTTTCTGTTGACCAGTCTAGTTTCTGTTGACCAGTCTGGACATTTCTATGTCTATGGGAAGAGTTTAGAAAAGTTGATTCTGCATTGCCCCCCCCCCCCCCAAAAATGCACAACTATGATCATACAACTTTAGAAAAAAAACATATCTAATCAAAACTTTCTTTAGTCTGTAAAAGAAATAAAAAAACAACTGTTTATAGTTTTTCCGCATAGATGTAAATCTGTATTATTTGTTTCAAATCATTCATTTATTAGATATTTTCATCCATGGCGAATAACTCTAGAGAGAGCTAGCCTTCTGGTGTCTCTGGTGTACACACTAACGGAAGTGTTCATTAGCTGTGGGGTTTAAAAAGATATAGACATAGAAATAGTTTATAGATTATATGTCTAGGGGTATAGGATAAATTGGGTGCACTTTTAGAACTGCAGAATCCAATAGTCTAAACTCTTCTGTTAGCAGCACACAATTCTTGTTCTATAAAGGAATAATAATAATAATAAATTTCATCACGGACAATAAAGATTGTGTGTACATTCATACCTGAATGATTTGACTTTCACTCTAGGATTGGCAATTTACAAACAAACAAACAACTCGCTCGCTAAGGCTGATAAAGGAGATTTGATACGAAGAACTACTGCTACGTACTCAGCTATTGAATGAGACCTCTTTGGGTTAGTTGGCAACAGGGAGGCTCAATTTGTTGTCCATGTCATTTTTGTTTTGTTTCTCTCGAAAACCTCCAACGTTGTGAAGATGACTTGGTCATTTATCTTGAGTGGTCTCCCCTAAATGAATGTCCTAAATGTCCTTAACATTGTTTTGTTTCTTGCGAAGACCTCCAACGTTGTGAAGATGACTTGGTCAAAATGACGAAGAAAGATTGTCTTTATTTTATGCTAGGCATCTTTCATTTGTGTTGGAGGTTTCATAGACTTTTTTCTCCATTTAGTCATACACAGAATAAACACTCATTTGAAACTCATTTCTAGTTTCTAACAATCTCCAGTTTTATAACGTTGTGGCGTAGCTAGGATGGAGGGTAAAGGTAGGTATCCGAATTTGAAAGTCTTTCTGGTCTCCTCTTGAGTGGTCCCAAAATGAATGTCCTCAATGTTTTTCTACATTAAATATTAAATATTACATCATTGCCATGCACTCTTGCTAGTCACGTGGAGACAAAACTACTAGACATCATTGATCTAGACGATGTTATAGATGACCTTTGACCTTTGCGGCACAGAAAGCACGACGTGAGGCGAAATGAATTGAGATTGGTCATTGTGCATTATCTCGCCAATAAACAATGTTATTATTTAATATAAAAGCCTTGATTATTATTTTGGAAATTAGACATATATTAAATACATTATCTCATGTCACGATGTCGACTGTCAAAATGAGGGGCCCCTAAAATGGGTCAAGCCCCCCACATCTCTAGCTGCGCCACTGTACATGAAACTATTCTTAACCTAGAATTACTTGAAAAGAAAGTAAACGAACTTACGAAATATTTTATTTAAATCCTAAAACGATTATTTAAGGGGTGGGTGGAATTAGGAGACGATTTGGTCACTAGAAGACAATGTGTGCAATTTATTTTTGTTTGTGTGACCAGCTGGAAGTTTGCTTACAATCCACTCCTTGTCTTTGCATTGTCTTAGGTCTTAGGTGGCTAGACGCTGTGTTGAATTTGAACCTGAGCTATTTAAAATAAATAATTCAATAAGGTCTTGCGTCACATCCGTTCAAATTTGATAGCGTTCAAATACAAGACCTTCACTTAGTTTGTGTATTTCTGGCCAGCCATCTGTAAGATGTTCATCAAGCAATGTGTTCAAATTGTTTACAGTTTCCTTAGAGTGTCCCTAAAAAAAAACTTATTGCTCGGCTCGCATTGACTTGGACTGACAGAGAAACCATTTGACTAAGTGGACTTCGGAGACTCGGACTTAATGGCTAAAGCTGGTAGCGCGACTCGTGGTATTTGTAATGTGTGAATCTCAGAAATATTTTTTTTTCTGGAAGTTTGAAATGTCATATCAGAGTGAGAGATGGAATAAAAGAAAAGGGGTGGGTGGGTGGGCGGATAGATTTATGTTAGAAGGGATCATTCAATCTCTGTTTCTATTAGATCTGGTACTTCCACCCCCGACACTTCTGTTTCTATTTGATCTGGTAGTTCCAACCCGAGCTTTTTTTTTTTCATTTTTAAACCATGACCTTGATATTTAAGCATGGCTATCTCCGCGATATTGTCAATTGGTGGGATAGAATTTTTTTTTAAAGTCTTGTGGGATTAAATCCACAGCTTATCTAGATTGTGAATATAAAGTATCCTCTTATTTTTGGCGGTCTTCGTATGGAAAAGTGACTATTATTAATGGGCTGTCCGTCTGTCGGCCAGTCTGTCTCGTTCAAAACTCAAAAATCTAAAAGTGTTATTACAAATTCGATATCACAATCACTTTCACGGAGCTTAATATAGGTGCAACTGCTACTTATAGAGCTAAGAAATAGAAGCTTGTGTTTTGAATGCAAATTTTAATATTTAATGTATGTACATGTAAAGCATTTTTAGCGGCCCCCGTAAGGGGAAAAAACCGCTATTAGGTTTGTGCAAAATGTCCGTCTGTCCGTCTGTCACACTCAGATCTCGAAAACTAGAAGAGATATGAAAAATATTATTTCATCATTAAATGCGGCTTGAAAAGTTTAGGTGCAACGGCTAATTTTGGTTTTCTAAAAGCAAACCGTTTAATTTATAAAATTAATTATGCAAGCGATTTTTTCATAAAAATACACCAATTCTAAAACAATTACGTAAATGTAAGGGAGGCAATGTTACAATATGCTAACAAAGATGGACAATATTTGTGTATTTGAGTATCAAATAAATTTTAAAAATGTACAGGGAATGTTTACAACAAATAAAAATAATAGTTAAAGATGTTTTTTTCTGGTCAACTAGCTGCTAAAATTAAAAGAAAACATTTCTGTTTGTTTATAAAGGCTAATAATGCATTTTGTATGTAAATATCACGCACATTTTTTAAATGGACTTTTTATGCAGCGATTTTCGTGCTGTAGCGTAGCGTCGCTACAAGACCGGGTGCTAAACCAATTCCTTAAACTTTTGTAAAAAATCAGATTTTATTTATTTTTTCTTTAGTGCCCCCATCCGAATAAAAGAAGATTATTTTTGTGCGTTTTGTCTGTTGGTCGGTCTGTCCGTCACGATTAGATTAAAAAAAACTAGAACTCTAAAAGCTATTGAAAATCTGATTTACACTTTAATGTTCCTCCCGTAACATCTCAATAGTTTTAAGTATCTAAACATTGATTGTTCCGGATTTTTTTGTGCAAAACTAATCAACCCCAACAAATGTTTGTTTGCTCTTCTAATTTATATTACATTCAATTTCCATGCTTAAATGTTGCAAAAACACATTATCAATAATATGTTGTTCCGTTTTTTATGTAAATAGCATATTAATGCTAAATCAAAATCTCTATAATGACTTATATTTCATTAAGTGTAAAAATGTTCCGGATATTGTTTTATAAAACATGAATTATGCCTAATGATTGTTTGAAATCGCATAATTTACTAATATTACACTTATATTATTTGACAATGAGTCACTATAATTTGGTTATCAATATCAAATTGTTCCGTATTTTCATCTTTAAACAAATTTTAAAAATATCGACAATAGGTTGTTCAGGGCTTTAAAAAAAGTAATTTACTAGAATTGATTACTGAAAATTACTTTTTAGACATTTAATTTTTTTGCTAAAACATAACATAGAAGTTTTGTAATCGATAAAGAAAGTTCCGGATTTTGTTTCTTACAAATCGTCGCCAGAAATTTCCGAATTTATTTAAAAATCTACTAACGCCAAATAATTGTTTGAACTCCCTCTTCTAATTAATAAACAAATAATCTTCTCACTTAAGAAATAATGTTTTTACGGATTTTTATGAAAAATATTTTAACTCACTACTCTCTTACAGTACATTTAACTTTCTACCTAAAACGTAAAAAAATCTAATTATCGTTAATATTATGTTCCGATTTTTAAGGAAAACAGAATCTAAACACCAAAGTAAGGTATGAAAATCTCTCCACATGGCTGTAGTACATCTAATTTTTATACGAGACCATCCAAAAAATTTAATTAACGGTATTTCATTTATCTGAAATTCTCTTTTTCTTTTACTATTTATACAAACATCCGGAACAATCTATTATATAAACTTTTCAATTGTGTTCATACCTAAAAGTTATTGCGATGTTTTGAAACGTAAAATAAAGGTTAATCAATTTTTAATAACTTTTAGTTGTTGTTGTTTTTTATATCAAGATGACGGACAGACCGACTGACAGACAAAACGCAAAAACAATGCGGCTTTGATCCTTTTTAAATAAATTCTATTAGAACTCAGTGCACCAATGTCTATGAACCCTCGTTAAATATCTCTTGTAAATAAAGACATTTTTTATGGTACCGGTACTAGCCTATTGTGAGGTAATGGAATTTTTTTCTTTGACGTCATATGAATGGACTCTTTAAATGTAATGTTAAAAGAACGCACTCGGCTCACCAATGTCTATTAACCCTCGAAAAAGTACTCGTATTAATGAAAACATATTTTAGTCTAACTAAGCCGTGTGGCGTAGTATTTTTTTTTCCTTTGACGTCATATGGAATGAATTCTTTAAATGAAATGCTAAAAGAACGCACTCGGTGCACCAATGTCTATGAACACTCGATAAATGGCTCGTAATGATGAAGTTGATTTTTAGTCTAGCTAGGCCGTGTGACGTAGTGTTTTTTTTCTTTGACGTCATATGGAATGAATTCTTTAAATGAAATGCTTAAAGAACGCACTCGGTGCACCAAAGTCTATGAACACTCGATAAATGGCTCATATCGATGAAGGCGATTTTTAGTCTAGCTAGGCCGTGTGACGTAGTGTTTTTTTTTCCTCTGACGTTATATGAAACTAATTCTTCAAATGAAATGAAAAAAGAACTCGGTATAGTAATGTTTATTAAGACTCGTTATGTGATTCGCGTTTAAAAAAGGAATGATATCTTGATTTAGATCTAATCTAGATTTTTAAAACTAGATCTAGATTTTTATTACAGTATATCTAGATCTGGATTTATATTCTAATTAAAATTATTTTAGAGTCTATATCTAGAATTTCTAGATCTAGTTTAGACTAAAATAGACTAGATTAAGATGTAGAATTTCAATTTCTAAACTTAAAGTGTAAAAAAAAAGTGTAGATTTTCATTTCCAAACGTTTTGATCAATATTGTAATGTTTTAATATACTAAAACTAATCTACTATTTTGTATTTAATTTAAATTTAACTTTACGGCAAATGAATCTTTGAAACATTATTACTTTTGACCATCGGATGGCTGCCTGGTCGTGCGGTTTTCGCGCTGGACTGTCGTTCAGATTTATGGATGGTCCAGGGTTCAAACCCTGCCCGCTCTCATCCCCCGTCGTCCTGCGGGAGGTTTGGACTAGGAAGTAATTATCTTCAACTCTGAAGAAACATCCGAAACATGTAAAACTTTTTACATCAAAATTAAATCACCTCTTGAATATTATTTGCGAATATGCAGATCCGACAGGGATCCGACTTCGACGGGGCCGCCTCTGAGTTTGTGTAACACAAACTCTCTGTGTAATCTTGTTTAAACAAGTTTTTTAAAAAAGCCAGTTTCACAGGATCTCCAATGGCAATGATAGAAAACATATTGTTATAAACCTGGTGGTTGCACAAACGGGGGTAGTGGTGTGTGTGTAGTCAGCCGACGCAAATCGCCCCAGGCCAGCGCTAGACGAGCGGTCAAGCGTGACGAGTTACGACTGTCAGCCGAGTCGAGGGTCAACAAGACAGTTCGGGAAGGATCGCCGACGTGAACAGAGCTCAGGAGCGTCACGAGAGTTATAGTCATCTGACCACCTAGAAACGTCGAGGGGCGTTCTGTCCGGTTCGAGAAGGCCAGTAGGGACCCTATATAAGAGCGGAGGTGTCGCAGTCAAGACGGTGGATAAAAGGGGCTCAATACAGCAAGGTTCAGAAAGCGGGTTCACGACAGGAGTTCAGAACACGGTCGACTACAGCACAGTTCAACGGTGTGGTTCTGTACGGAGCATTACGACGGTTCAGTGCGGAGTACTGTCAAGTACAGTTGAGACGAACGGCGTCTTGATCTTGGTCTGTGATCGAGTCCGACACAACGAGCCCAAGTGTGTGAAGTCAGTCCCGAACTGTTGAACCCAGTGCAAGCCCGGAACGAGACGGAGAGGCCAGTGCAAGACTTGATACGGCGGAACGGTGTTATCGGAGAGATATTTGTTATCGCAGAGCTATTTGTACAGTCTTGTGTTACGTGCTGCCAATTGTACAGTATTGGCTGTTATTTATGGATATTAAACCTTTACGTTATTTTGGAGCCCTGACTTGTCAAGTTCTTTAAGTTGGTGGTGTATGGTGCAGTTTGCAGAGAGCCTGGATAGTGAGATTCGTAACAATATGCTAGAATATTAACTTCTTCGTCTTACGTGATTTAATGCAATAACATAATATATTATTGTGCATTTTTTATTCACATTATTTAAAGTACATTTAACTTTACATGCAAATGTTAGTGTCTCATAGATATATTCCAACTATATATGAGCCTCGAGACTGAGAAGGTAATGTGGAATTTATTCTCTGTGTGTTGTGTTGTGAGCGAGCGGGCCATGTGTTTCGCTTAACAAGATGCTTAGTGTAGCATCTCGTGTTTCTTTATTTAGGAACGTAAAACATGCAAATATTGTATATCCGTATTGATTGTTGAAAGTTGAAAGCTTTCTTAGTTTTCTGTTAACTTGACACACTGCTTCCTTCTCCACGAATGATAAGAAAAAAACAAGCAATGACGACGTTCCACCAGACAGCAGCGAAAGGGAACAGACACCCTAACAAACTATAAAGTACACACGGTCATAGAGCAGCGCGATGTCCACAGCATGTCTGCAGGCACATGAGCCATAGATCTAAACCAATTATTCTAACATTGGAGTTCGCTCGAGCAACGACGTTCAGGGAAATATCAACAGCGGAAAGAAATCTCGATCTAGATCTACAAGTAACTACAACGATTATTTATTCCGGGTACGATTTCTTCTTGGCTTCATATATTCATTGCTGAAGGCATTACAGTGTTAGGCTAGAGTCTAGAGTCTATAGCTAGAGATAACAGATTACAGTGTTAGGCTAGAGTCTAGAGTCTATAGCTTCAGATAACAGATTACAGTGTTAGGCTAGAGTCTAGAGTCTATAGCTTCAGATAACAGATTACAGTGTTAGGCTAGAGTCTAGAGTCTATAGCTTCAGATAACAGATTACAGTGTTAGGCTAAAGTCTAGAGTCTATAGCTTCAGATAACAGATTACAGTGTTAGGCTAGTGTCTAGAGTCTATAGCTTCAGATAACAGATTACAGTGTTAGGCTAGAGTCTAGAGTCTATAGCTTCAGATAACAGATTACAGTGTTAGGCTA
>NC_074711.1:24432314-24549814 GCF_947242115.1 Biomphalaria glabrata | reverse complement strand
TGTTATAGAACACTTATATAGAGTAATGTTATAGAGCACTGTTATAGAGTAATGTTATAGAGCACTGTTGTAGAGTAATGTTATAGAACACTGTTATAGAGTAATGTTATAGAACACTGTTATTGAGTAATGTTATAGAACACTGTTGTAGAGTAATGTTATAGAACACTGTTGTAGAGAAATGTTATAGAACACTGTTGTAGAGTAATGTTATAGAACACTGTTATAGAGTAATGTTATAGAACACTGTTGTAGAGTAATGTTATAGAACACTGTTGTATAGTAATGTTATAGAACACTGTTATTGAGTAATGTTATAGAACACTGTTATAGAGTAATGTTATAGAACACTGTTATTGAGTAATGTTATAGAACACTGTTGTAGAGTAATGTTATAGAACACTGTTATAGAGTAATGTTATAGAACACTGTTATAGAGTAATGTTATAGAGCACTGTTGTAGAGTAATGTTATAGAACACTGTTGTAGAGTAATGTTATAGAACACTGTTGTAGAGTAATGTTATAGAACACTGTTATAGAGTAATGTTATAGAACACTGTTATAGAGTAATGTTATAGAGCACTGTTATAGAGTAATGTTATAGAGCACTGTTGTAGAGTAATGTTATAGAACACTGTTATAGAGTAATGTTATAGAACACTGTTATTGAGTAATGTTATAGAACACTGTTGTAGAGTAATGTTATAGAACACTGTTGTAGAGTAATGTTATAGAACACTGTTGTAGAGTAATGTTATAGAACACTGTTATAGAGTAATGTTATAGATAACTGTTGTAGAGTAATGTTATAGAACACTGTTGTAGAGTAATGTTATAGAACACTGTTGTAGAGTAATGTTATAGAACACTGTTATAGAGTAATGTTATAGAACACTGTTGTAGAGTAATGTTATAGAACACTGTTGTATAGTAATGTTATAGAACACTGTTATTGAGTAATGTTATAGAACACTGTTATAGAGTAATGTTATAGAACACTGTTATTGAGTAATGTTATAGAACACTGTTGTAGAGTAATGTTATAGAACACTGTTATAGAGTAATGTTATAGAACACTGTTATAGAGTAATGTTATAGAGCACTGTTGTAGAGTAATGTTATAGAACACTGTTGTAGAGTAATGTTATAGAACACTGTTGTAGAGTAATGTTATAGAACACTGTTATAGAGTAATGTTATAGAACACTGTTATAGAGTAATGTTATAGAGCACTGTTATAGAGTAATGTTATAGAGCACTGTTGTAGAGTAATGTTATAGAACACTGTTATAGAGTAATGTTATAGAACACTGTTATTGAGTAATGTTATAGAACACTGTTGTAGAGTAATGTTATAGAACACTGTTATAGAGTAATGTTATAAAACACTGTTGTAGAGTAATGTTATAGAGCACTGTTGTAGAGTAATTATATAGAGCACTGTTATAGAGTAATGTTATAGAACACTGTTGTAGAGTAATGTTATAGAGCACTGTTATAGAGTAATGTTATAGTACACTGTTATAGAGTAATGTTATAGAGCACTGTTATAGAGTAATGTTATAGAACACTGTTGTAGAGTAATGTTATAGAACACTGTTGTAGAGTAATGTTATAGAGCACTGTTATAGAGTAATGTTATAGAACACTGTTGTAGAGTATTGTTATAGAACACTGTTGTAGAGTCATGTTATAGAACACTGTTATAGAGTAATGTTATAGAGCACTGTTATAGAGTAATGTTATAGAACACTGTTGTAGAGTAATGTTATAGAACACTGTTATAGAGTAATGTTATAGAACACTGTTATAGAGTAATGTTATAGAGCACTGTTGTAGAGTAATGTTATAGAACACTGTTGTAGAGTAATGTTATAGAACACTGTTGTAGAGTAATGTTATAGAACACTGTTATAGAGTAATGTTATAGAACACTTATATAGAGTAATGTTATAGAGCACTGTTATAGAGTAATGTTATAGAGCACTGTTGTAGAGTAATGTTATAGAACACTGTTATAGAGTAATGTTATAGAACACTGTTATTGAGTAATGTTATAGAACACTGTTGTAGAGTAATGTTATAGAACACTGTTGTAGAGTAATGTTATAGAACACTGTTGTAGAGTAATGTTATAGAACACTGTTATAGAGTAATGTTATAGAACACTGTTGTAGAGTAATGTTATAGAACACTGTTGTATAGTAATGTTATAGAACACTGTTATTGAGTAATGTTATAGAACACTGTTATAGAGTAATGTTATAGAACACTGTTATTGAGTAATGTTATAGAACACTGTTGTAGAGTAATGTTATAGAACACTGTTATAGAGTAATGTTATAGAACACTGTTATAGAGTAATGTTATAGAGCACTGTTGTAGAGTAATGTTATAGAACACTGTTGTAGAGTAATGTTATAGAACACTGTTGTAGAGTAATGTTATAGAACACTGTTATAGAGTAATGTTATAGAACACTGTTATAGAGTAATGTTATAGAGCACTGTTATAGAGTAATGTTATAGAGCACTGTTGTAGAGTAATGTTATAGAACACTGTTATAGAGTAATGTTATAGAACACTGTTATTGAGTAATGTTATAGAACACTGTTGTAGAGTAATGTTATAGAACACTGTTGTAGAGTAATGTTATAGAACACTGTTGTAGAGTAATGTTATAGAACACTGTTATAGAGTAATGTTATAGATAACTGTTGTAGAGTAATGTTATAGAACACTGTTGTAGAGTAATGTTATAGAACACTGTTGTAGAGTAATGTTATAGAACACTGTTATAGAGTAATGTTATAGAACACTGTTGTAGAGTAATGTTATAGAACACTGTTGTATAGTAATGTTATAGAACACTGTTATTGAGTAATGTTATAGAACACTGTTATAGAGTAATGTTATAGAACACTGTTATTGAGTAATGTTATAGAACACTGTTGTAGAGTAATGTTATAGAACACTGTTATAGAGTAATGTTATAGAACACTGTTATAGAGTAATGTTATAGAGCACTGTTGTAGAGTAATGTTATAGAACACTGTTGTAGAGTAATGTTATAGAACACTGTTGTAGAGTAATGTTATAGAACACTGTTATAGAGTAATGTTATAGAACACTGTTATAGAGTAATGTTATAGAGCACTGTTATAGAGTAATGTTATAGAGCACTGTTGTAGAGTAATGTTATAGAACACTGTTATAGAGTAATGTTATAGAACACTGTTATTGAGTAATGTTATAGAACACTGTTGTAGAGTAATGTTATAGAACACTGTTGTAGAGTAATGTTATAGAACACTGTTGTAGAGTAATGTTATAGAACACTGTTATAGAGTAATGTTATAGAACACTGTTGTAGAGTAATGTTATAGAACACTGTTGTATAGTAATGTTATAGAACACTGTTATTGAGTAATGTTATAGAACACTGTTATAGAGTAATGTTATAGAACACTGTTATTGAGTAATGTTATAGAACACTGTTGTAGAGTAATGTTATAGAACACTGTTGTAGAGTAATGTTATAGAACACTGTTGTAGAGTAATGTTATAGAACACTGTTATAGAGTAATGTTATAGAGCACTGTTATAGAGTAATGTTATAGAACACTGTTGTAGAGTAATGTTATAGAACACTGTTGTAGAGTAATGTTATAGAACACTGTTGTAGAGTAATGTTATAGAACACTGTTGTAGAGTAATGTTATAGAACACTGTTATAGAGTAATGTTATAGAGCACTGTTATAGAGTAATGTTATAGAACACTGTTGTAGAGTAATGTTATAGAACACTGTTGTAGAGTAATGTTATAGAACACTGTTGTAGAGTAATGTTATAGAACACTGTTATAGAGTAATGTTATAGAGCACTGTTATAGAGTAATGTTATAGAACACTGTTGTAGAGTAATGTTATAGAACACTGTTATAGAGTAATGTTATAGAACACTGTTGTAGAGTAATGTTATAGAACACTGTTGTAGAGTAATGTTATAGAACACTGTTATAGAGTAATGTTATAGAGCACTGTTATAGAGTAATGTTATAGAGCACTGTTGTAGAGTCATGTTATAGAACACTGTTATAGAGTCATGTTATAGAACACTGTTATAGAGTAATGTTATAGAACACTGTTATAGAGTAATGTTATAGAACACTGTTATAGAGTAATGTTATAGAACACTGTTATAGAGTCATGTTATAGAACACTGTTATAGAGTCATGTTATAGAACACTGTTATAGAGTCATGTTATAGAACACTGTTATAGAGTCATGTTATAGAACACTGTTATAGAGTCATGTTATAGAACACTGTTATAGAGTAATGTTATAGAACACTGTTATAGAGTAATGTTATAGAACACTGTTATAGAGTAATGTTATAGAACACTGTTATAGAGTCATGTTATAGAACACTGTTATAGAGTCATGTTTCAACAAAGACTGATTTTAGGAGTCAGTTACAGAGATCGGGTCTAAAATAAATAAAATCTTATGCAGAACTGGGACTCTACCACTTAATGAGGTTAGCGGGACATGTCCTCCGACAGAATGAATTACGCATACCAAGAGTTGCAATGGCATGGAGGCCAATACGAAGAAAGTGCAAACAGGGACGTCCTCGCATAACTTGGCGCCACACTTTCATAAAGGACCTCAAAGCAATGGACACCAGTTGGGTAGAGGCTTCAGACATTGCTAGTGGCAGATCTTTATGGAGACAGCTTGCCGCCCAATGCGCCGAATAACGCGGGAGGATCTAAGTAAGTAGTCTTGTAGTTGTCGAAAGATATAGATAACTGTATAGCTGAGTCTAGCGAAACCTAGCAGCGCCTTTTGCCAGAGAGCTATATGATGAACGCTGTAGGTGTAGATACACTGATTACTATTCTACAGCCGTTCTGCGTAAAAGTCTTAACCCATATTTGGTAAGAAGGACGGCATAACAGAGGTGCTCCCTGAACGGTTTAAATTAAAAAAACCCAGCGCATGCACCGGTTTTCTCTAAGTGGCGTTGGGAAGATATGGCTTCCGATAGAGACAGCTGAAGAACTGTTACAAAGGCCGCAAGACACACAATCGACGCTTTATGGAAATCTACCAACGAAGACAGGCAGCGAGGGCGAAAAGAGAACTTTAATCGACCCCGTAAGACAATGGTTTTGTCTACGCTGGTTGTTTCAAAAGTTGTAGGTCACTTTCTAAATTTTATCTTATATTTAACAGTCATTACTTCAAGAAGATCATTACTTCCTATGCATTTCATGTGTCAATCTGGTCATGCATGTTAATCAATTACTTAAACTCTTAAACTTAAAGTCGTTGGTTTTCCTGGCTGATTCAGGCAACCCATAATATTCTCTATTGACACTAGGGAAGAAGGAGCACTTATAGGAATTTGTTCTTGCGTATGGAATAACAAATTTGCCTCTATCTTTGTCTTTCTAGTATTTCATAAGGTTTAGTTTTCCTATTTGTAAATTATGCTTAGTATTTTATGTATTACTAGCCATATGTTAACCGCGGCCCGCGGGTCTTAATTTGCGTATCACTGTCGATATGGTCACTGAAAGTGTTTTGTAAACAATTAAACAAAATAATAATAGCGAATGGGGACACGACAATTCGTTCACTGACATTTCGTTCACCGAGAAATCGTTCACGACTTTTCGTTCACTTGACAATTCGTTCACCATACCTTTCGTTCACCCACCAATTCGTTCACCCGAAAATTCGTTTACGTGACTATTCGTTCACCCGACATATCGCTCAACGACAACTTGCTCACAGACAACTTGTTCACCGACAACGTGTTCACCGACAATTTGTTCACGACAAATCGTTCACACGACAAATCGTTCACCGACAAATTGTTCACAGACATATCGTTCACTGGATAGTAACATATTATATATTCTAGTCTAGTGTTTAAGAGGGAAGACATATATTAGGAACTCCATTTATTACATAAACACAGGCGGTGCTACATTGGCGCGCTAGTGTGCAAATGTACATATAATACCAATGATTACCAATATGTTGCAAATATATTAAAGATAATATAATAGATCCGGTGACTAAATAATATTCGGCTGGAGAAACGTTCCAGTAAGTAGATCTAAAGATTCACGTTGATGTATAAATTAAAAAAAAAAGAAAAAGAAATGTCACAAAAAAAAAAAGTTTTGAACGTCCTTGAAATTTCAAAAAAAATTAAATAGTTAAAATAAGGGGCGGACTGGGTGTCAAAATCGACCAGGGCATTTCTATACAATGCGGCCAAGGCCGGTCCTACAGATTGTGGGGCCCTATGCGAAACAAAGTGCGCGGGGCCCAGTCTGGGTAAGCATATGGATAATAAGTGAAAATTAAGATTTTGTATAAAAAACTAAATTCGTCTTTGCATTTTATTCACCTACTTTAATAAGTACAAAATCACTGTCAAATTAACTTTACAAGCCATCTACATTAGATAATAGTTTTTCAACAAAAGGCCGATAAACATTTAGATCTGCCTTTTGATTTACTATCGACTATCCAAATATCGCATTTTGGTTGTTTTTTTGTTTTTTTTAAAGAGGTCAAGATAGATTTCGATCTAGATCTATATTTATATGCCATTGACTATTAAAAAAAAAAGCCCACAAAAGAGGCAAGAGGACCCATAAAAGAGGCATATAAAGCCAAAAAAAAAAGGCATAGAAAAGAGGCCTAAGGCCCAAGGATTCCTATGATGATAAAGCTGAAATTGAATAGCGCAAATTCTGAGGTTTCCTAAAAAAAAATAATATATATGTCATTTTAATTTCAATACTGTACAAATATCACAATCGACTTAGTCATGGTCATACTCTCGTTGTTGAAAGGGAATCCCCAATAATATATTGTTATAACTCTGCGGAGCGCACCGCCATCCAGGCTAGTGGCTAGAAGGTACGCACTGTGATAGACTAGATCTAAAAGAATGTCAACATTAGAAAGAAGAACGATTTCCGCCCAAGTCTATAGAGCCAATATGGAGAGATTGTGCCTAAGATAGATATTGTTTTGTGTACCTGTGATGTCGTGTAAATAAACGTCAATGTCTCGTTGAGTTGCCTCACTTAAGTTATTACATTGATGTCGAAGTGGGATTATAGGCAACTCAACGAGAGGAGGTAGGATTCTATCTCAATGGCATCGTTGAAGCTATAACATCAGCTCTCAATTAAAGAGCTAAGACAAGAGCTTCGGGACCGAGGTTTAAAACCCGTCGGTAGCAGGGAAACGCTCACGGCTCGTCTGCGGCAAGCTCTGATCGATGAAGAAGAAGATCCGGAGACCTACACATTTGAAATTGAACCTGGGATTGTTTATGTCATTGGCAAGATCCAGGACTGTGGGGATGCATTTAAGGAACAAATGAACACGATTAGGATCATGATGGGGAACATGAGTAGGAACATAATGTTGAACAAGGTAGATGAAAGTGTATTGCAAGTAGAAGGCCATATAGACCAAAGTGATAAAATTGTGTCGCAAGCGAAAGAAGAAATAAACTCGTTAATGAAAGGGCAGTTACCTGGTCAGGACTTTGGCTGCACAAACAGTGGTGATGGAGGCGCTGGGGATTCGAGCGCCGTCTGTGACTGTGTTATGGGCAAGTCTTGCGGGGATGACTTTCAGGGCGAGAAACGTGGCAACGATTGCTGCGACGATCTCAAGGGGATATACAGAATTGAAAGAAAAGAAACAAATGAAGAAACTAGAGAAGTTTGTTATGTGCTTGAAATTTGTGTTCCTGGTATACCTGCAACAAGCCGGACAGATCAAGACAACGTTGGATCTGCGTCCAAGCTTGCTGCTGTGGACCTTAAAGACCTCTGTTTATCTGTCAGTACCTTTGACGAGAATTCAAACCATGAAAGCCTCAAGACCGTTTCTGATTTATTGCCTTGGATGTCGTCGGGTGAAATTACGAATACGAGCCCCAACAATAGCCGAGACAGAATCAACGAATTTGACTTTGGCAGCGGCATAAGAGAGAACTCGATGTTTGGCAACTGCATCCAGGCGATTGACAAGAACTGTATAGGCGGCGCCCTGCGTGGACAATGCCCATGCCAAGAAACCCAGCAACAAAATCTGAACTTAACAGAAATTTGTACTTCTGACCAAATCAGTGTGAGTGACTTGAACGGTTGTAAATTATTTCCAGCGAAACCTGATGTAGTGATGGATGAACATTATAAGGATGTTTGTGTTTCATGGGCATACCGGTACCTTACAGATGAAGCTGAGAAAGACTATGTGTTGGAAACCATGGCTATCTGTGGGCCTACAACTGTGTCACGAGACGTTCATGGAAAAGATCCGCTGACTCAGCGTCTTAGAACAACGGCCATGGAAACTACAGTGGTAGCCACAACCTATATTTGTGTTAAGTAAATGGCAACCGTAACCTCCACTTACTCCCCCTTTGTCAGCTGGCTGGAAGCAGCGACCACGATATCGTCTCAAGCATAGACTGGCCAACTGGAAGAAGAGAAAGCGACGGCCGCGGAAAACTGTGCAGATGGCTTCGTGGGCAACAGGCACCCGAACGTCTGTGGTTCCCACCGATCGACCTCCACCTGAACTGTCAAACCTCCACTGCACTGTTTCTTTTCGGGACAAAAAGCTCTAAGAAGGGGGCAATGTTATAACTCTGCCATGCGCACCGCCATCCAGGCTAGTGCTAGAAGCACTGGCGGATCCAGGGGGGGGGGGGCGGGCGAATTTTATTATAGAATTCACACAATTTGTATACGAATTTATTACTTATGTTAAAAATAAATACAAATTATTTATATTTCAACCTATTTTTAGATTATTTCGCCCCCCCCTCTAGTATGTTGGCCGATTGGTGGGGTCGGGAGGGGGCGATGGTATCAATCCCGCCCCCCCCCATACACTTTCGAGTGGGGGGGTGCGGTCCAATTTTTTTGTAGAAATCACAGCTTGCTAATAGAATCAATGTAATATCTATATCGTGTAGACTTGTTATTTATTTTTTAACCGATCTTTATATTATGTCGTTCCCTGTTTGCTGATTGGTAGGGGGGGGGGGGGTGACGAATACCTCTTCTGCCCTTCCCACCTTAACCCTTTGAGTGGGGGGGGGCGGTCCGTTTTTATGGAGAAATCATAGTTTGTGAACAAAATTAGTTGAATTAATATATACATTTTATATTATGTCGCTCCCTTTCTGGTATTTTGGCCGATTCGGTGGGGTGGGGTGGGGGGGGGCGATTGCATGTACTGCCCTCCCCACTCTAGCCCTCTGAATGCTGGGGGGGGGGGCGGTCCTATTTTTGAGGAGAATCATAGTTTGTGAACAAAATTCTATATAATATAAACTACGTATTGATATGTGACCCATTGTATATTATGTCATACCACAATCTAATCTCAAATAGTATCATTAGTAAATTTAAATGAAAAAGGGTTGTACCAGGAGGGAGGGGCGATACATGTAATCGCATTTCCCCCATCATAATTTATATACACTATAAATTAAATTCTTATATTGAGTCGCCCAACCCCTATTCTTTAATGCCAAATGCAATCTTTAGCAGAAATTATTAAAGGAGCGAGGAATAATCGTTTTCACTCTACCGCTCCTCCCATTTCCAGACAGAGTTTATTTAATTTCACATGAATTTATCATAATTATTTTAAGTAAGACTTTGCATTGGAAAAGTTAGAATTCAAACGAAATTTTTCAGTATTAGAGCCATGATTGAGATGAGTTATAAACTCAAATAATGTTTTCATAGTCGCCTTTTACCAACCTTTACTCAATCTGATATTTTTCTAGTTAAATAAATTTGGGACTATAATTCACAATTTACAACTCAATCTTATTGAATACTATTTATTGAATAATTTTTTTTTCGGCGGCGATCCCCAAAGCAAAAATCAAAATATGTGGGGTATCTTTTCAAGGAACAAAGCGGTTTTATTTGCAATGTATTAAGGGCCTATAAATTCATATTAAAATAATTTTCAAGTACAACATTATTCAAAAGGTCCTTTTTTAATAGTATGAATAATGAGCTTCGAACTCCATTGATGAATAATGAGCTGTAGATGTCAGGAGAATACGTTTCTGCAGTGAAAAAAGAAGAAAACGCTTTTGGCGCCGGGGCTTCGCCCCGAAATCCATTGATGAATAAAGAGCTGTACTTGTCAGGAGAATGCGTTTCTGCAGTGAAAAAAGCAAGAACCCCACAAGAGAACCTTATAGCGCTGCCCCTGTTGTTTTGTTTTTCGCTGAAGGTTGAGAAATGCTGCTTTTTTATAATTCTAATATATATATATATATATAAACATATATATATATATATGTATATGTGTGTGTGTTTGTGTGTGTGTACGCACGTTTATGCATAGGGTTAGGGTTTACTGGGCGTTAGGGTTAGGGTTTGAAAAAAAATCGCCCCCCCCCACTTCAAAGTTCTGGATCCGCTAGTGGCTAGAAGGTACTCACTGTGATAGACTAGATCTAAAAGGATGTCAACATTAGAAAGAAGAACGATTTCCGCCCAAGTCTATAGAGCCAATATGGAGAGATTGTGCGAGCGCATCAGAACACATCCACGACCTTAGGGATCCACCGACAATTAGTCACAAGCCATTAGTTCACTTATATAAATAAGACTAAAAACTTCAAATTCTTTCACACGACGCCAAGACACTAGCAAACTCATATACAAGATACTATTTCATAACAAAACACTAGGGCTAACACTTTAAACTGTACAATACTTCCACACGACCTCAAGACAACAACAAACTCATATTCAAGATACTATTTCATAACAAAACACTAGGGCTAACACTTTAAACTGTACAATACTTCCACACGACCTCAAGACAACAACAAACTCATATTCAAGATACTATTTCATAACAAAACACTAGGGCTAGACATTTTAAAATGTACAATACTTCCACGCGACGCCAAGACACCAGCAAACTCATATTCAAGATACTATTTCATAACAAAACACTAGGGCTAGACACTTTAAAATGTACAATACTTCCACACGACACCAATAAACTCATATTTAAGGCACTTATTCACAACAAAACGCTAGGGCTAGATTAATAAAACTGTACAATAATTTCACGCGAAACCAAGACACCTCCATAATCTTTTATTATAGCTAAAGACTTTACTTGAAAACGTTACAAATGACAGGACGCGGGCAATATCTTGACGCGACTTATTCGGCCCTTTTCAATGTCGGCACGAAGAGTAGAAACTCATAAAAAACTAGATTACAAAAACAGGTGGCCCTAATCAAATTCACCAATAAACCAGGAATTTCAAGTCTTGTTTTTTTTAGCGGCCCTCGAAAAGACGCTATTAGTTTTGTGTGGTCTATCTGTCCGTCCGTTCGTCCCGTTTAGATCTCAGAAACTAGAAGAGAAAATGAAAATCGGACATCATGATATTTTAGATCAAAGTTCTGATGCAAGGGCTACTTTTTTTTCTTTTCCGAAAGTGAAACATCTAATTTTTAAAATTACCTGTGCAAGCTGATTTTTTAAAAAAATACACCACTTTTCAATGAAAAACTTCAGGAGAGGTCATTTTTTTTTAATGTGACAGATTTCTTCATTAATAAATCAAAATTCATTCATAGGTTCGCGCATTATAAAATAATTTTTCCATTTATTAACTAACTCATGGAATAGAATGCTGTTTCAAATGTTGTTTTTAAAAAATAATTCTGATTCGAACTTCTTTTTAATATTAGTTTAAAAAATAACGAACTACTTTTATAGCAGCAAATGTCCGTTAATGTAAATTATGCCATCTTGAAAATGCTGATAATGAGAAACATATGTGTCACGTACACTATGACCATATATGGTAACAGTTTTGAGTTGTTCGCCGACTTAGCTCGAAATAGCAGGGAAACATTTGACTGCAATGATTGGTTGGTCTGGGAGGTGTAAGTTGTTGATCACGTGATTACGAGCTGAAAACCGGGGAAGATGCAAAATAGCTTCAGTCGGTTGTAAATATTTGTAGAGATAAGATCTAACTTGTATGTAGTTAAGAATATATATTTTATCTATATCAAGACTCAGATATATTATTGAATAGATCAGTTATTCAAGTACATTTTAACCATTGTAACTATTTGTGTATAGTGTTTTCAAGTTATTAATTAAAGTAATTGTTTTTGAACAAAGAGAAGTTTCTTCATTGAATTTAGATCGTACTTAGATCATATTTGTCAAGTTGTAACTCCTAGACCTAGATGATCCTCTTATCAATTGGCAACATTCTGTATGATCGTATCATCAACATAGATCTGTCTACTTCTATTCGATCATCTTATCGAAAGATCATTTCAAGATCCTCGGCAATCACGATCATTGATGGTGCAATATAGTTCAAGTCTGATTGTGACAGTGGCACCATCTTAGATTGTGACATCAACACCATTAATGATCGTGACAATATGTATTTGAAATGTCCATTATTCCTTAAAGTTAAAAGTACTGTAAGGGACTTATTAGAAGCTAACTGTGTCAACTATGTGAATGTTAACTTGTCTATTGTTTTAAACAAGCTGCCTAAACTAAAAAATAAAATGGTATATAACTTAAACTTGATTATTGTTTCCGAATACAGGAATCTAGTTTGCGCTAGCTGGCTGTAAGCTCTATATTATCATAAAGTGTTTGATCCTAATCATTTAGAATTGACATTTAGGAAAATTATTGATTTTAGGGTAGAGAATTATCTAGTTTGATTTTCATATGCTTGTACAATACTCAGGCAGTATTCCAGAAATGGGGTGTTGGGTCAGGGATATTTGATATTGTCTTGATTGTTCTGGGGTAGAGGATCCTTGTATCATTTTTCTGTCTCTGGTGGTTTCAAGAGTTAGGTAGTATGTCTTTGCTATTTAAAGTAAATAAAGTATTTGAACTTCTTGTTTTGGTAAAAATTCGCCTTATTATTACATTTTTATTAAATGAAAGTTGACGATGCCGTTTTTTTTTAAAATCGCGAATAGGATTGGCGTTTTCCATATTGAAACATGAATGACACCCCAAAATGATAATTTTGTCTGATTTTTAAGGAGATTTATCAGATGATTTTTAATAATTTCAGGAGATGTTCATGACTTTTCGTAAATATTTGTTTAATTTAATAATTTACACCTAGAATTTGGGCGGGGCCTATGAAAGTGCGGGACCCACTGCGCGCATAGGTTGCAGTGGCCTAAGACCGGTCCAGATTGCGGCCCAGTATTTAGCTATATAAATAATGTATTAGATGATTATGAAACTACCTGATAAGCACTATGAATAAAGTATAACACTTGAAATGGTGAATCTCTTATGAAAAAAAATTCTACTACCATATACATTATCATATATGGTATACATGTACATGACGCTCTAATTCAAGGCATTCAAAGCTGGTACGTTCATATTGTTGGACACGACTCGCTGTCAAAATCATCTATAATAAAGGTACAAAAGTCATAAAATGACAAAGAAAAAACTACATGATCAACATGAAACAACTAAATGGACCTGCCCTTGTCTTGTGGAAGCACAATATATTGAAATGTTTAGTTATTTAGGGGCCTATTAATTAAAAATAAGCGTAAAAAGAAAAAAACAAACTTTCGTTATCTTATCTTATATAATACAGACGTTACTTCAAAAAAGAAGATGATTACGTCCTACGCGTCATGCATTCAGTCATGCATATTAACCAATGACTTAAATTCTGCCAAGTCATGGTTTTCCTGGCTAGCCGAGGCAACCCATTCCATGCTATAATAGCACTAGGGAAGAAGGAGTATTTGTACAAATTTGTCCTCGCATATGGGACGAGGAATGTGCCTTTATCTTTGTGTCTTTCTGAGTATTTTATTAAATTTTGTTTTTGTATTTGAAGATTATGGTTCAGTGTTTTATGTATAATTGCTACTTTACTTTTGAGTCTTCTATCCTGAAGGCCTTCTAAATTTAGTGATTTTACTAAAGGTGTTACTCTAGTCAAATGTGAATATTCGTTTGTTATGAATCTCACTGCTCTATTCTGTGTGTTCCAGTTTCTTACTGTTTTCTTGAGTTGAGGGGTCCCAAACGGAGGATGCATATTCTATTATTGGCCTAACCAAGGTTAAATAACATTTTACTTTTATGTTCTTATTTGATTTATAGAAATTTCTTTTAATAAACCCTAATGCTTTGTTTGATTTTTTTAATAGTTTCATCAATATATGGATTCCATGACAGTTTTTTCATTTATTATAACACCTAGGTATTTTGCATTTTTAGTCTGTGTTACTGGTTTGCCATGAATAAGATAAGTGGAATTAATTTGTTTTAGTTTTTTTGTTACTCTTAACTCTTAACAACTGACATTTTTCTGGGTGGAAAGCAGGGGCGTAACTAGGGATTTGGGGGCCCGGGGGGATTGACCTCTTTGGGGGCCCCTTGCATTTTGACATTCGACTTATGACATGGGATAATGTACGCAAAAATATATAAGCCCCAAATCAAATTGGTTCAGTAGATCAGTAAACATAACAAGAAGTAATCAAGACTCTTTTAATGAATAATACCTTTGTTTATAAGTTAAATAATGCACAAGTGACGAATCTAAATTGACATCGCTTCACGTCGTGCATTCTGTGCAGCAAAGACATCTATAACATCAACTACATCGATACTTTCTAGTATTTGTGACTTCACTGACATTAAAGCCATGATAAGCCTTTCTTGTGTCATTGTGCTCCTGAGATAGTTTTTGATGAACTTGAGCTTTGAGAATGATCTCTCACATGACGTAATAGAAGTGGCCTGAGTTAGCAGTATTCGGAGGAGGTTGCAAAGTTTGAGCACACGTAATTACCATTTGAAGCCTGTTTCCTCAATATGTCTATTGGTGATTGTATTACTGGTTTGTTGATGAAAAGTGCTCGTGCATGAATGACATCATTGAAAAAGCGATTTGTCATTTATTTCATCATACAAACAGGAAAAGTAGCACAGTTTGTCATAAGCGGGTCTTCATCTAACAGGTGTCTTGGTTCAAGAAGAAACCCAAAGGTATCCATTTTCTTTCCAGCCTTTGAAATCTGCCCTTCATCTCCATATGAAATCTGTCCAGCACTTCTGTCGCAACGTTTGAATTGCAGTTCTATTGACAGTCCTACATCAGAACTCAACTCCCCATCAAGTCTTTTCTTTCTTCTGGTTGTTTTGATTACAGGGAATCCATAGTATTCACTACCTTCTTTTGCTTTTTCGATGGATTGGGTTTTTGTCAGTTTCTCATCATTTTGCAGAAAGCATGAAAGGGTACAAATTTCTTTAGCAGCTTCCCGTATATGCAGTCCAGACCTGTGTAGTTTTTTCTGAACTATATTGATTGGGCGCAAGAGGTTTGACCAGAATTCAAGATAGGCAAAAAATTCTTAATTTTCCATTGCATGAAGAAGATTCTGTGCTAATATTATATGGTATTATGTCATTGTTGGTTGTTTATGTTTTCTGCGCAAGCAAAAGGATTCAGAGCATACAAAAGTGGGAAAGATCCATATCTCGTTATGCTCGAGTATACAAACACTCCGATAAGCGGACTGCCGTATTCACCATCACAACTGCTGACGAGTAGAAGACTCGGGGAATTATTCCAACTGATCCCAAACTATTGCAGAGAGATTACTCAACGAACGACAGATGAAAAGCAAAGTGAAATACAATGCAAAAGCAAGACTACCTAAAGATTATTCTGTCGGAGAGTTCGTCTAGGTCAAACATGGCAGAAAGCAGTTGTCATAAAAAAAACATTCAGCCCCCAGATCTTACATTATAAAGACAAACGGAAAAACATACAGAAGAAATCAACGCTTTTTGAATAAGAGTTTCGATGAAGACATCTCTGGATACTATGATACCGATGGAGGACAATGAACTGCAAACTGTTGGAACAAACGAAACAGACAGATATACACCAACGTCTAGAGAACTTGTTGTGCCAGTCAAGACAACCAGAAGTGGACGAATTGTTAAAGTTCCTAGTAGACAGGGCCGGCCTTAGGCCACTGCAGCCTATGCGGTCGCAGTGGGTCCCGCGCTTTCATAGGCCCCGCGCTAATTCTAAGTGTACATTATTAAATTAAACCATTATAATGTATATAAAACAACAGGGTTTTCGCGACCCCTGATTTTCCAGGGCCTCCAGGAAATCTCACGAAAAGGCAAAATATACGATAAAGTCCTGAACTTTTTTTGAATTTATTCAAATCTCCTAAAGAATAGACGAAATTGACATTTTGGGTGCCTATAAATAAAAAGTGGCATTGCGAGCTTTCATTTGATAAAAATTTATTGCAAAGACGAAAATAGGCCTATTTTCTAATTTAAAAAAAAATTGTTTTGACATTATGCTCATCCCTACCCAGACTAGGCCTCGCGCGATCCGTTTCGCATAGGGCCCCTCAAATGCTAGGGCCGGCCCTGCTAGTAGATATTACTCTTAAGAACTTTAAATGGAAGGGTGTGATAATAACTTCAAAAGGAAGGATGTGCTAATATTATATAATATTACGTCATTGTTTTGTTGTTTATGTTTTGTGCGAAAGCAAAAGGATAAGATGGAAATAAAAAAAGAGTTTAGATTGAGGAAAGATGAATAGAGGGGGAATAACTCGAGTGTGAAGTTATATTCTAAAATTATAGACGCCAAACCCGAATAATGGACTATTCTTGCATTATCTATATTATAAAGTAGAATGTGAGGTGTATGTATGTATGTTACTTATAGACATCAAAACCACTTGACCAATCTTGATAAAACTAGGCAGGAATGTTCCTTGGGTACTAACTTAGACCGTAGTGTATGTATTGTAGCCCTAAAACAAACTTAAGACCCTCAAAAAAAAATAAAGTTGTCCGACTCTATTACAGCTATAGTATTTTATGGATCTAGGCCATGGTTAACAATGTTGACATGAGAAAAGATCGAAAGGATTTAGACCTAGATCTAATTTTTAGAAATATACTTTGCGCACATAGTTTTTTACTTTGACACATGAAAATACAAAAGAAGATCCATTGATTTCATTATATAATAAAATTAACCTTCAATTTTGTGTTTCAAAAGCATTTTTTACATAAATTCGTTCCTGATATCTGTGACTACAGATTTCCTGGCGAACATTCTTTCATTCGACAATACCGTAATGAATCGCGTACTAAAAATTAATTCGTTTAATTGTTTACTTTATTATCTCATCCCTAGATCTAAAACTCTAATTCAACTCTAAGATGATAAAACTTCTCTTCGCACAGATAGTTTTATACTTTAACACATGAATATACTAATTATAGTCCACTCATTTCATATTTTGATCAAATAAACATTCAAATTTGGTTTTCTAAAGCATTTTTAAGAGACTACATTCTACATTCGTTTACGAAAGCTGCGAAACCGAGTTTAGATAGCCTAGATCTATATTCATTCATGAATCGCGTACTAAAAATTATTTCGTTTAAAAGTTCACTTTATAATCCCATTCATATAACAAAGCTATCGCTCTTTTCGTTTTTAATAGAAATGAATGTATCGGCTTCGGGTAAACCCATTTTTGCAAACCTAATTTTATTTTCGTAGCGAAAGAGAAAAAACTTGAAACGATCATTAGCTAACTTTAACATACATCTAAATCCAATCCACTAGATTAGTAAACACAAACTTAGACCCTCAGGCCGCGGGTAATGTCAGGCTAGTTAAGAATAACTTTTAGATCTGTTATACTCGATTCTGTAAATTTTGCTTCAAGGTTAATTAGTGTAGCCATAAAATACTCGCCATTTAGATCTATTATTAGTAAAGGTAACAAGATACATAGAATTCATTCGCTGTATATCATGCAGTTTTATTCGTGGCAACAAAGTTTAAAATGTAAAACCAACTTTAAAAAAAACTTTGATCTCTGTGGGAAAAAATATTTTTAAAATGTCAACAAAGTCAACGTACTGATAGACCTAGATCTAGGTTTAGTCTTTGTGATAAATTTAATCCATAAATGTTGAAACAAAAAAGACACCCGTTGACACTATTTGTCAATCAAATATATTAATTTATGTATTTACAAATAAATTTCGGACACCCATTTGGGGGCCCCCCCTAGGTGGGGGCCCGGGGGGATTTTAAAATTCTCCCCCCATCCCCCACCCTTAGTTACGCCACTGGTGGAAAGACATGCTCCAATATGATTCCCATTTATGTAATTCATTAAATTCTCTTTGTAAAATATCTGTGTCTTGTGTTTTTTTTATTGTTCTATATATTATGCCATCATCTGCAAATAATCTGACGTTTGTTCCTGAAGTAATGCAATTTGGTAAATCATTTATGTAAATTAAAAATAGTAGTGGACCCAAGACTGTTCCTTGAGGTACACCTGAGTTTACTGTTATTGGTGTTGATTTAGAGCCATTTATTATTACAGTTTGTTCTCTCCCTATCAGAAAATCTTTAATCTACTGATGCAATGGACCATTAATGCCGAAATATTATAATTTTTTAAGCAAAATATGGTGGTGAACTTTGTCAAAAGCCTTGGAAAAATCTAGTGAGATATCATCTATTTGTTCACTATTATCTAAACCTTTTGAAAAATCATCAATTAGTCCTATTAGTTGTGTTTCACATTAGCTATATTTCCTAAAGCCATGTTGGTATGGGGTGAGGACATTATGTTTGTCTAAGTCAGCGGTTCTTAACCTTTTAAGCTCGGCGACCCCTTTTTACAATATACCACTCTGCCGCGACCCCCCCCCCCTCTCCCATAGACACACACAGCAATAGAAGAATAGACAATAACTATCCTTATTTTTGATGGTCTTAGGCCACCCCTGGCAAATCGTCAATCGACCCCCAAGGGGGTCGCGACCCACAGGTTGAGAACCCCTGGTCTAAGTGGTTTATGATGTTGCTACATATTATGTGTTCTAGGATTTTACATCGCTCATTGCTTAGTTCTTTGAGTAATCTAGCTGGAATACCATCAGGTCCAGACGCTTTATTTGGTTTGGTGTTGGCTAATGGTTTTTGGATTCCATTTTCTTGTACTACTATATCTTCTATGATACTGAGAATTGATCTCTGTACCTTTAGAATGATAGGCCAATGCTCTACGCAAGTGACATACGACAGTCAAGGACTATGAAATTCGAAGTTATTTATACGTAATTTGAATTATATTCAGCTCTGAAAGATAAATCTACAATTTTTAATTCAGTATTTTGTAAATATAGTTTAAAAATGTTGAGCTTTATATGAATTAAAACATTATATATCTTTTAAATGGAAAGAGCACGTTTAATGCTGACACTATATTTGACCTTAAAAATTCTAAATTTAGTAATACTTTAATAAAATAAAAATGACGACATCCTTTCCAACAGTTATCTACCTTTGAAGGAATGACCTTTCGGTTTTTATTTTCGTAGTACAACGACATAGAGAACTCTGTAGTTGTTTTAATAACAAAATTTAGCATTTTATTTGATAGTAATTCTTTTTTAACAGTAAATACTCCAAATGGCATAATAATACTAAAACGTTTTTTAAATGAATGATTACAAAAAATTTTTAAAGAAAAAAAATATTTTTGATATTTCTTGTAATAAAAATTAGATTTTAGGAATGCAGTAAATTTCTAAATGTAAACCAAATTTACTTTTAAAATTAAATTTATCTAAATAGAAAAAAAAAACAGATGATTTGAATTGAAACAGTAGAAGGTGGAAATTGTTATGTAACATATTAAGAATAGCAGAATTTATAGTTTTATATTTTTTTAGAAACAATATGATTAAAAAGCTAGTACCCCACAATTAAAAAAAAGAATGTAAATTATGTCATTTCATTTAAAAAAATGATTACTAATAGATACTATATTTTATCTTTTCAGTCTGTGGTGATTCTAACAGAACTCCAGGACCTCTCAGTGTTAACTGGTGGAGATTAGTTGTCCCGGGGTTTCATTGAGGAAAAATCTTTCGCCAGACCAGACATGCTTGTATTCATAACCTACTTATATCTAGTCCATTAAAGTCCTCATGAGCTCACTGCAATGCTGTTCTTCAATCTTTGTTTGATGACAGGTTAACTTCTGGAAGCCGGTGCAATTCTGTCATTTTGTGGAGGTTTCCCCGATGGTGATGTGAAAAAACGGTCAGATTAATAAGGTTCCTTTGGACCTGTAAACAATGATGTCCAGGAACATTGTTTGCATTGACTAGCCCAGCTTTAAGTATATAGTGTTGGACATAACAACAATACAACAATGAAGATTCACGCTGATCTCTCAGCTAGTCAACGCACCAACACAAACATTGAGCATTGTATTTCCCGTTATTTTTGTGGCCTGTTCCAGGCTTCAATGGAAACTGGAGACGGCTGCCTTCGTAAAAATCACTGTTTCATCTTTTGGCACGGGAGGACATGTATAATACAGGTGTTCGTACATGTGTCTACAACAGTAGAACAATAGCCATGATGTCTACAGCCTGAAAATAGGACAACCAAATGAACTATGAACACTTTTTGATGTAGCATGTTACGTGATGTGAGAGACCATGAAATTTGTTTTCTTTTGTTTTTGACGATGTAAAACCTTTTGAGCTACTGAATAAAAAAAAAGAATCGCAGAATTTAATTCAAAGAAATAAAAAAAAATAGAGTGATTAATCCGAAGCATATTCTCTTTACGGCAGTTTGGAAGGCAATTTCTAAATTATATTTTATTTATATTTCAGGTACCCCTGAGTCCACCCAACTCTAACGGGTACCTGACCTTAGCTGGTATAAGTAAAGGCGGTTGGTCGTTGTGCTGTTCATTAACCACTGGCCAAAGAAACAGCCTTAATCTCATCTACTCGATAGATCACAAGTCTGAAAGGGGAATTTTACTTTACTCACAAGGTAAAATACTGCTTTCTCAATAACCTGGAAACCTAGTTTGACTGCATCTTAGAGTTGGCTACACACACAACAGAACATCGAGTCCTTCTTTTTTACGTTCAGTAATACCAATGCTGTCAAGATTATTTCATATTTTAGGAAACCCTCTATGTATTTCAACCTAATAATAAATCTTTATCGTCTTATGATTTGTTCATTCATAAATGCTGTCATCATAACGTTAGTGGATCTCTAATGCTTGCGAGAAAACATTCAGAATATTACTACATTTTTTGCACAGGATTCTAGCAATAGTTGCTTATTTTCTTACTTATTTTCTGATCCTTCTTTTTCGATTCTTTTGCATTTTGATTCCAATTAACAAATTTTTACACTGCTCAGGATAATAATTATGACTTGTGAAGGACTTCGTTGCGGCTACTTAGATCATGCGACAACTGCATTAAACCAATAAGAATTCGTGTGACTGGACATTTCATCTATAGGGCTTAAAACGTTGTTTGTCTCTTTATAGATTCATCCTAATATATTCCAACCAACGTCAATCTCTGTAAGAAATAATGACCTTAAGTTTCTTGTTTATCTTACTAGAAGCACTATATACGGATGTACCGTATTTACGACAATGCTTTAGATTAGTATTAGACTTCAAAGTGTAAACGATTTTTTTTTAAATCATGACGCTCAAAGTGTTGCATTTAAAGAGAAAATTTTAAAATCTTAAAACATTTTACTGGCATTCATGCTGCCCTTTCGGTGGCCCTACCAGCCCAATTGGATATTGGCCCACCGGCATTTGCACGAATGTCCATACAGCTCGTCCGCCCCAGGGTTTAATATTGAGTAAGAGCTAGAACTTCAGAGGTAAGATCTTTTTAAAAAATGCAGGAAAATTGCGTTTGCAAAAATAATTGACGTTCTTGTTTAAGTTTAAAGTACATTTTTTTTTCAAATTTATAGTCGCGGCTTACACAAGTCAGTATCTTGAATTCTAGTATCAGATCTGGGATTACATAGGCTCTGGCGCTGATTTATCTGTTGATTCTGGATTCCCTGTTGAATTTGAACTTAAGTATACTGTTTTGACCGTATATGTCCATGTTTTAGCATTAGATAAGATAAAGCAATAATGAAATAAAAAAATATTCTTTATGTGGTTGCAACAGTCATTTATACTAGCTTATAGTTTTCAAAAGTCTGCACTTAAGGCTTTTGGACATATACGCTCAAAACAGTATACTGTTCAATTTTATATTACTTAAGTTCAAATTCAACAGGGCTTTTGCAACAGTCATTTATACTAGCTTATAGTTTTCAAAAGTCTGCACTTAAGGCTTTTGTATACAACATTTTAAAAACAAGATTTGAAAGGCAGTGTTTGTGTTCTTGTGGAACTATGGACTCCAAACTGAGTGCAACATCTGTAAAGTCTGGTTGCTATAGAGGCCATTTACAAGTGTCTGTGCGTGTAGCCCAGCCTCCATCAATAATCTTGTTTACTTTTGTTTGTAGGTGGGGGTTTTTATGAGCGCTATTGAGGTGAGTTATTTGACAATGAAAAAGTTTCACATATAGATAGTAAAAATATTTGGCGACAGCAAATGACTTAGTATTCCGTATTTCACTTTTTAAGTCTAAAAAGAAAAAAAAACTTTACACATTTGACAATTAGAAATATAATTACAAAAAAACATTATATGTATATAACCGTCAAAATGAAATTAGAACAATACTGCTCAAATCGGAGCCATCCGACCACATGTCAGCCCGGGTCCATTTCAACTCCTTATCTTAAATGTAAACCTTTCGCCATTTCCGGCTAGAAGCAAATATCCCTCATTGTATACATTGACATCTGTGTATCTCTGTTCTCCTGTCCTCTCCCCCCTTTCCATCAGCCTATCTGAATGTTTCCCTCCTACGGCTCTCTCTCACGCCACATCTTGCTTAAGCTCAGCTTGGCCGACATCCCAGCGATACTTCCGCCCAACTCGAAGATGACTTCATGCATAGTCAAACGAGCCTTAAGACGTCCGCGTAATTCTTGTCCAAGCAGGAGTGATGCGGCGAGTTAACGTGTGCACTGAAGCGTAACCAATAGTATTATTTTCTTCAAATTACTGTGTATGTGTGTGTGTGTATTGAAGTTCCCTTTCTGTTCTTCTTCTCGTAAGACTTGCTCACCAGACATCTTGCCTGGACTTTGAATTAGCTTGGAATATAGACCTACTTGTATATTTAGACGTTTACCAGACATCTAGTCTGGACTTAAAATTGGCCTACTTTTATAGAGACTTGCTCACCAGACATCTAGCTTGGACTTTCAATAAGCCCGAATGTAGACTACTTGTATAGAGACTTACCTTGTTGATGTCTAAGAGCTGAGCCGAAGGCTCTTCGAGCTCTAAGTTTGAAAAAAAACCTGCTTGGACACCAAACAGTAAAAAAAAAAAAAACCTGTGTGAACACACAGTTCTGTTTGGGAGAGACCCTAGACAATGCCTATATAAGGCATTGCTGTTGACCGATGCGTTCGGCCCCCGACACGTGGACTAGAGACACGGCCGAAGGCCGGGAATGCACCGGGGACTTCTGCCATTTTCCTTCAATGTACCAAGCTAACTGTGCGGGATCCGCCATTTATGTAACGGTCCCTTTGAGGAACAGCGCATGGATTGGTGACTTGTTTGTGGGGACTTTGTTGCAACCCCGCCCGTGCAATGGGTGGACTCTCGTCTACCCGTGGGCATCCCCACGGGAGTCCTGTGTTGCTACCCATTTCGCCTAGCCACTTCCTCAAATGGCCGTTTCCACGCGGGCGCCACGATGAGGCAGGGCAGCGTGCCCGCGAGAGACTTACCTAACATCTAGTCTGGACTTTGAATTAGCTTGGAATACATTTGCATTGTTAGAACTATGCAGGCCAACATACTGCAGGCCTACATACTGCAGTGACTACATATCCACACAGTCTATGAGCAATTAGATTTTAGCCTCAGTTTTAGAAGATGTTTAACTCACGTATCAAGTCTATTATTGTGGATGATTATAAACTATAACAAATACTTCACAAATAAATACAAATAAATAAAGAGTAACCTATTACTCTACATATATTGATCTAGAATCTAAAGTCTAGACATTCCTGTAATTACAGACTTTATTTATTATAACAGTCAGGCAACGTATTCCAAGCTGGGGTGACATTAGGAAAGAACACATTGAAATAAATGTAAAAAAACAAACTACATTACTTTTGATAACTTTTATACTTCTTGTGTGAGACAATCTGTTCGAGACACTAAAATCTTTATAGCAACGAAACAAAATGTCAGAATGTATTGTTTTCTTTTTTTTCCTATCAATTCACAAAGACCACCCAATTTGTTACATTTAATTTACAACTATGTAACACGCAAAATATAAAAAAAAAAAAAGAAAACAAAAAGAACTGCACATTTAAAGCCATATTTCTTAATACTGTAACATTTATTTATCTTTTCTATATCAAATAAAATTAATCATGAATAATATGACCATTAATGTATTGGTTAATTCTTTTTTATCGGTTCATGTTTTGTTAGGGACAATGGATAACTGTGCAAAGTTTCAACTTGATCCGAGACTGGAAAGTGGGAGAACTAACGTGTACAAAATTTGTATCACACTGACAGACAGAGAGACAGACAGACGGAGTGAGAGGATGTAAAAAAATGATTGAAAAGGTGCTTGGCTACCAAAACTGAGAGTCACTCACTGGTTCACAGTCAAATATCCCAATTCTTTTCTTATGTTCTAGTAAATCTCGAAGGAAAATCCTTTTTTTTTAGTTTCTAAAAGTATCTCACAGCAAAAGTACATGGACTCGTTCACAGGTCCATTCATTATGTTTCTACTGTTCAAGTTGCGCGATTCAACGTTCCCGTGAGGCTACTACCGAACACGTGATTACAAGGGTTCTGTTAAGCTGACCCCCCCCCCCCCCTCACCTCACTTCAATAAGCAAATGGTATCTGTCATAGTATCTGCTTGAACGACAGATTCTTGAGAGTTGGAAATGTCACATGAGCAAAGTCTTGGGCAAGTCAGGACTAAGAATGTATAGTATTCGTCTTATATAGGCAGTAATCCCGAGTTCCGTCTAGATTATCACTGGCTACACAAAATCGATAATGTCTTCTTTAAGACTTTTCTTTTTATTTCCCTCCCCCCCCCCCCCTGCCCTTTATGCCATTTTTGTGTGTGTTGGTGCTCTTAAAGACCAGGCCATGGGTTATATAACCTCCCACCCTGGTTAGGTCGCACAGAATAAATGTCGCTACTAGTCAGTCCACGTAAGGAGGAGCCAGGCCATTAAGTCTGACCAAGACAATTACGGTATTAACCCCCTTCTTCTTAAGCTCCATTCCTTGCTCTGATATCTGTCTTTGGTTCGGAGGAGAAAATCCTCTATAGTCAACGTTGAAGCTGCTTAAGCCACAGTGAAGGAATCGACGGCATATTTTTTAAATGTAATACATCTATATTAAAGGCAACAATATATATATATATATATATATATATATATATATAATTTATGAACATATTTATAGCATTTATGCAGTTTTAGATATAACACTCGATGGTGTTTTGAAATATACGCACGATCAAGATCTTATTTTTGCGATAACTTTACCAAAAAATGAAATGTTCATTTTAAACTCGTTTCCGAGCTAGTAAAAAACTGTGACAGCATTTATAGATTTTCATTTTTTTTTTGTCAGCACTTAATAGAGAAAATATAACGGCTCTATAGAAGTCACACATCAATTCCATGTGTTCGGGGTAAGATCTTACAAGTGGATGCTGAATAATTTCATTGCGGAGAAAGTAAATTTAATTCATTATTTCGTTATTGAAGCCAACGAAATTACATAATAACGAGGCTGTTTTTTTTTTCAAAGTTAAAAACAAACTGAAAGGATTCTTTTATTTTCAAATGCATCCTATTTAGCTTAACATTTAAATCTGTACTAATTAACTTTGGTATACATTTTGTTGTTAGTGTTACATGTAACCTTTTTTGGCTTCATTTCAAATAGTGGCAGTTGGTAAAAAATAATGGAAAATCTTAGAAAAAATAAAATCTGTTTTCGAGTCTTCCTAAGCCAAATCCAAAATGGATCTCAATTCTTTGCTACGTAGCCAGGTTGACATGTCACACGCTAGTTTCAGAAAATGTCACCCTGTTATACCTGTGAATCATTACGAAATTAATTTTAAATTTGTATCTTCACTCTTGTGTCGAAATCATGTCGTCCCTCCTGGTGTTCACTGTACTCATAGCTAGCATCCCTTTATTAAAGTCAAGTCTTCCTTCCAGGTGTACACTGTACTCATAGCTAGCATCCCTTTATTAAAGTGAAGTCTTCCTTCCAGGTGTACACTGTACTCATAGCTAGCATCCCTTTATTAAAGTCAAGTCTTCCTTCCAGGTGTACACTGTACTCATAGCTAGCATCCCTTTATTAAAGTCAAGTCTTCCTTCCAGGTGTACACTGTACTCATAGCCAGCATCCCTTTATTAAAGTGAAGTCTTCCTTCCAGGTGTACACTGTACTCATAGCTAGCATCCCTTTATTAAAGTCAAGTCTTCCTTCCAGGTGTACACTGTACTCATAGCCAGCATCCCTTTATTAAAGTGAAGTCTTCCTTCCAGGTGCACACTGTACTCATAGCTAGCATCCCTTTATTAAAGTCAAGTCTTCCTTCCAGGTGTACACTGTACTCATAGCTAGCATCCCTTTATTAAAGTCAAGTCTTCCATCCAGGCGTACACTGTACTCATAGCTAGCATCCCTTTATTAAAGTCAAGTCTTCCATCCAGGCGTACACTGTACTCATAGCTAGCATCCCTTTATTAAAGTCAAGTCTTCCATCCAGGTGTATACTGTACTCATAGCTAGCATCCCTTTATTAAAGTCAAGTCTTCCTTCCAGGTGTACACTGTACTCATAGCTAGCATCCCTTTATTAAAGTCAAGTCTTCCTTCCAGGTGTACACTGTACTCATAGCTAGCATCCCTTTATTAAAGTGAAGTCTTCCTTCCAGGTGTACACTGTACTCATAGCTAGCATCCCTTTATTAAAGTCAAGTCTTCCTTCCAGGTGTACACTGTACTCATAGCTAGCATCCCTTTATTAAAGTCAAGTCTTCCTTCCAGGTGTACACTATACTCATAGCTAGCATCCCTTTATTAAAGTTAAGTCTTCCTTCCAGGTTTACACTGTCCTCATGGCTAGCATCCCTTTATTAAAGTCAAGTCTTCCATCCAGGTGTACACTGTACTGCTACCTAGCACATTTTTGTCGTAAGTTTCATGCATTGCCAGTACATTTCCTTTAGTGAACATTAGCCTTTGTAGACATTTGTATTGCTTTGTAGACATTTGTATTGCTTTGTAGACATTTGCATTGCTTTGTAGACATTTGTATTGCTTTGTAGACATTTGTATTGCTTCCCTAAGAATGTGTTGCCAAAGATACCCCCTCCCCCCATCGGTTCACAAAAGAGATGGCGCTCTGAGCATGCTATAAGCATGAAAATTGCGCTCTGAGCATGCTATAAGCATGAAAATTGCGCTCTGAGCATGCTATAAGCATGAAAATTGCGCTCTGAGCATGCTATAAGCATGAACATTGCGCCCTGAGCATGCTATAAGCATGAAAATTGCGCAATATAAAAGCAATTTAAAAAAAAAATTGTTGCAGAATGAGATGCGTGGGGATTCCTGGTTTCCATACACTAGAGAGTGGTCGATAATAAATGTCCTCATTTTGTCTGGACAGAAATAGCAGTATTGTGCGTATAGCTATAAATAATTTATATATATATTTTTTTTGTTGGCTTTCGTCATTTGGCTACCTTGGTTACTTTGTAAATGTCCAACAAAAATCTCTTTAAAAAAACATGCAAGATGCTAGGCTATTCTTGAAACAATGAGATATTGCCCACTGAAAAACAAGACAGATATAGTGTTGACCCAGTGGTCTGGTATGTATTACGAGCATATGTTGAATAATTTTAATGGCTAACCTGCAAACTTGGTGAAACACGAGGAACCTCTTGAGGATGTAGTTAGAATTTAGTTTCCAATGTAGTTTAAAGTTTAAACGTAAATAAAATCTAATTCCTCTGTCTGCCTGGTGAAATGGTAAACTGAATAATTATTAATAGAAATTTCTTTCTTTGAAACAACTTTTATGGTGTACAATATAATGAATCGGATGATTTGATGAGTTGGAAGTATACTAAACAGGTTGACCATTTGTTTTACGGTTTGGAACAAGAGCGTTCTGCAGTAAGAGGACATTAAATAGTTGTCACAAATATTAGAATGCCTCTTACATTAACAAGCAAAATGTAAAATCCTTTTAACAACAAAAAAAAAAAAGCTTATCTAAAGGGGAAGAACTCCGTCCTTAAAACTATATCTACCAATAATGTACAATTTATTTCCCTTAATCGATATCACACAAAATAATTAATTAGCAATAATTAGTTGACTAATTGAGTATTTTTGTTTATTGATTTATGTTTAGTTAGGTACAAAAAATAATTGTTTAAAGCAGTGATGCCCAAAGTACGGCCCGCGGGCCAGAACCGGCCCGCGACGTGGTTGCATCCGGCCCGCCGAAAAGTCGGCACAAAAAGTAATAAATTCTCCCCCCTTCAAAAAAAGTTGAAAATATATCTTTACCTTTGTTAGGGCCCTAACTTGTTTCTCTGATGGATTAGTACCATGACCTTTAACGAGTATGAGTTTGTGAAATGGAACTCTGAATGTAGAATCTACCCGGAAAAGTGAATGGATCTTTTTTGTGGAACATGATAATAAGCCAACATAGTGTGTTTGTAAGGAAAGTCTGGATGTTTAAAACAACAACATATACAGTGGCATTATAAAACAAATAGGACGGCCTTCTTGGTTTGAGCCGCGTATAAAAGATTGGTTAAACTACGCCTAGAGATATGACCAAAAAGAGACAAGAAAATAGTTGGTGGTAAAAGTAGCTACAATGCTGCTCTCATTTTAAGTAGAAATGAAGCTAAATTTTCTAGACGCGTATAAAATGATAGACTTTAACTATCCCATTAATTAATGTAAGAACTAGATCCAATAGTTTCAAATGGTTTCAGGTGAATTTTGATTTCATATTTTACCATTATGTTGATGTGGCCCGCAACACGCGTGTCGAAAGTTAACATGGCCCGCTGGTCAAATTAGGTTGAGCATCACTGGTTTAAAGTATCAACTTGATCAGAGAATGCGTGAGGGAGAAAATGGCATTAACAATTATTTAAGGGGACTAAACCCAACAAATTTAGCCATATCTGTGAGTACTAAAGTATTAGTTTTCTTTGTTGCAATTAAACAAAAGTATGAATTGCCGGTAATTAATAGTCCATTTGCTTACTTTTTTTTTATTTTCCGAAGTTTCAGCTTGATCCGAGAATGGGTGTGTGAGAAAAAACGTGTACATACTTTTTACCAGACAGACAGACAGACCGACAGACAGAACGAGTTGTTATAAGCTTTGCAAAAACCGATTCTAAGAACCGTGAGTATCCAATACCTTAGTCATTTCATTTTTTTTTCATGTATAGATTTTAAAGCTGATACTGTTATAAAATAATTTAATTTATGAAGTAAAAAAATGGCTACATCCTGTAAGTAATTTTTAAAAATATAAAACTAGAGATATACTTCAGTAACTAGACTACATCAACACAGATTTGAACAGCTGAGTTTGCGATGACATATAATGACTTTTGCAGATTAAACAGAAGATAGTGGGAGAGGCTACGGCACTAAGCTCACACCTCACAGTGAAATATTTTAAAGACAACTGCCGATGTCGTAATTTGAATGTAGACAAATGAGCTAACATCACCAGAAAAGAAAATGGTAAAGACAAATCGCAGGCTGTTTAAATACATTTTAGTTGTTTTAATTGATGATGGAAACGGAAAGATTTTTTTTTTTTAGGATTGTAAATGATTTAAAGTCAGGATGTGTTTAGTTACGTATTGTTGAATATCAAGTACGACATTTGAATGTCAGAGCTCTTGATGTATACCATTCAGTGAGTTACCAAATGTTGTCCTAAAATAACCCTAAAACATCAACAGAAATAAGTATAATCTGTACAGTTAGCAATATGGGGAAGAAATATAAAGAACTCCTCTACTATATGATTTAAAAATGTATTGTTTGTTTTTTTTAAATAATTTTCTTTTTAAATAGAAAATATCTTAACATAGAAAACAATTTTCATGCTTAATAAAATGTTACTTGAAGTTGAAACCCAAGTCATTTCATTGTTAATCTTTTTACTGATGTTCAACAGTATTGTGCGAATGGAAGCTCTGGTCGATGGTCTCTCTGGATTATTGTTTAGGGATTATCGTCTCTTTCGGGGTCAAGGAAAACACCAATATCATGACCGGCACAGGATACTAAACATCTGAACACAGCAATACAATCAATTACAATCTAGAGTGAAATGCGTTGAGGTTTTCTACAAAAAATGTCAAATAAAAAAAAAGTGCCATTACAAAATGGTACGGGTTGTCTGAATCAGAAAGGAGAACTAATGACTTAGAATTTTTCTAATTAACATGCAACGACTTTACTAACACGGACAGGATTGGACACGACTTTTAATAATTTTCTTCTATCTTGAAGAAACGTCTGTAGCTTATAAGAAAAGAATTTATCAATTAATATTTTATCTCCAGCCAGTAACACAATTTGTCTTCTATCTCATGCAAATATGAAGAATTGTTTCCCAAGGGTCACGTGGGCTTGTTGAAAATCATTTTTGCACATTTTCCGTAAAATATTCCGTAAAATGTCACGCAAAGTAGGGTAAGCCCAGAAGAGTAGCGTGATAACGCACGTGCGCATGGCCAAGACCAGGTT
The DNA here is from genome assembly GCF_947242115.1 of Biomphalaria glabrata. NCBI lineage: Eukaryota > Metazoa > Mollusca > Gastropoda > Planorbidae > Biomphalaria > Biomphalaria glabrata. The sequence continues at coordinate 24,518,826 of NC_074711.1, read as the reverse complement.
AAATTATTATTACCAAAACTTGCGTTTTAGCCTGTGATCTTAGTGTCAGCACAGGTGCTTACTGACGGTAGATAGTTTGACCTCAACATTTCTTGGCGCACTGAATACCTGCTTCAACTTGTCAAAACTGAACGCATTTAATGTCATGCAGGAGACTGCACTTTTACCAGCTCAGTGTATTTGTTTCACAGTTGTAGAAGTCTGTGGTAGAAGTCTGTTGTAGAAGTCTGTTGTAGACGTCTGTTGTAGAAGTTTGTGGTAAAAGTCTGTGGCAGAAGTCTGTTGTAGAAGTCTGTTGCAGAAGTCTGTTGTAGAAGTCTGTTGTAGAAGAGCTATATTAGAGTGTCTCTACAAGTGTTGGCATGGATTAAAAAGGAAGACATGAATTGAGTGATGTTTAGTTGTAGAAGTCTGTTGTAGAAGTCTGTTGTAGAAGTCTGTTGTAGAAGTCTGTTGTAGAAGTCTGTTGTAGAAGTCTGTTGTAGAAGTCTGTTGTAGAAGTCTGTTGTAGAAGTCTGTTGTAGAAGTCTGTTGTAGAAGTCTGTTGTAGAAGTCTGTGGTAGAAGTCTGTTGTAGAAGTCCGTGGTAGAAGTCTGTTGTAGAAGAGCTATATTAGAGTGTCTCTACAAGTGTTGGCATGGATTAAAAAGGAAGACAGGAATTGAGTGATGTTTAGTTGTAGAAGTCTGTTGTAGAAGTCTGTTGTAGAAGTCTGTGGTAGAAGTCTGTTGTAGAAGTCTGTGGTAGAAGTCTGTTGTAGAAGAGCTATATTAGAGTGTCCTACAAGTGTTGGCATGGGTTAAAAAGGCAGACAGGAATTGAGTGATGTTTACTCCATCGAGTTTATTTAATCAAAGCTTTAAACCTTGGAATAAATTACAAACTTTGAGAAAATCCCATGACAAAAAACTTTACTGATGTTTTTTTGTTGTTGTTGTTTTTGTTTTTAATTTTATACTTTAGAATTTAGATTTTATTTCTTGCCTCTCGAGTAAGTTTCCAAGGAAACCCTTCATGTCTAATGAGTTGACTTATTTATTGTACCGTGTGTTTGACATATTGTTTCAATATCGAGAGTATTTATATTAATTATAAATAGGAAATAAAAATCAAGTTTAAAAGTATCATTAGTCTATTTCGCTCTGTCTATCTCTCTTTATATCTATATAGGTCTATAGTTGACCAACTCTATGCTCTGCAATATTGTTATGGAGTGTATGTGTGTGTGTTTGTGTGTGTCTATAGTGACTGTGGGAAGAGGTTAGCGATTGGTTGTGAAGGATGCAAGACATGTGGCAGGGTCGCCATTGGTCTTAGGTCAGACGGCTCCAGAACTTAAGACTGAAATGCTGTGTAATTGTACATTTATTTTCATTTCATATCAAGTTGATTTTGTCCATATTATAATAAATTACATTTGGTTTTGTTTACAAATAGAGTTTTTCAAGTTCTTTTCAAGTTTTTCAAGTTAAAATATAAACAAGCGACGTTAAATTGGTCTTACCATCACCAAATAAATTGATAGATAAAATAAACCACCTTCATACAACACAGTATTCATTATTCACATATGCAAATCGGTTTAAAAAAATACTATGTGGCAATTTTGATGACATATATATGGGCATAATGTATATTTTGATGTCACGGCGATGTAAGCTGAGGCATTATACATATTTTCTAAATACATTTCAATTTGATTTCAAAAGCAGTATTGGGCGACAATATTATTATTTTAAAAAAATGCCTCCGTGGGGCATGGTATATTAAGGTTGAGAACCACTGGACTATGCCAAAGTTAATTCTGCATGGGAGGCAACTCGTGTCACTGTCGACTTCACTGCCAAACTTCGCATTTCAAACTTAAGTCCCCTGCCGTGCCGGCTTGTGTCCACTTCATGAAAGCAAAGTGTTGGAAAAAAATAGTTACATTTTCAGAGTCACCTCCCTTTGTGTCTATGTCGGGCGACAGTCTCCCTCGACGCTTACTCCAAAGTATTTATAGAGTATGTACTTCATTTCTGTGACTATTTTGGTATTCACAATAGAAAAGTGCTATCCAACATTTCATAGCAGAACAGTGCTACCCAACACTTCATAGCAAAAAAGTGCTACCCAACATTTCATAGCAGAACAGTGCTACCCAACGTTTTATAGCAGAGCAGAACAGAACAATGCTACCCAACATTTCAAAGCTGAACAGTGCTACCCAACATGTCATAACAGAACAGTGCTACCCAACATGTCATAGCAGAACAGTGCTACCCAACATTTCATAACAGAACAGTGCTACCCAACATTTCATAACAGAAAGGTGCTACCCAACATTTTATTTCAGAACAGTGCTACCCAACATTTCATAGCAGAACAGTGCTAGCCAACTTTTCATAGCAGAACAGTGCTAGCCAACTTTTCATAGCAGAACAGTGCTAGCCAACTTTTCATAGCAGAACAGTGCTACCCAACATTTCATAGCAGAACAGTGCTACCCAACTTTTCATAGCAGAACAGTGCTAGCCAACTTTTCATAGCAGAACAGTGCTACCCAACATTTCATAGCAGAACAGTGCTAGCCAACTTTTCATAGCAGAACAGTGCTAGCCAACTTTTCATAGCAGAACAGTGCTAGCCAACTTTTCATAGCAGAACAGTGCTAGCCAACATTTCATAGCAGAACAGTGCTAGCCAACTTTTCATAGCAGAACAGTGCTAGCCAACTTTTCATAGCAGAACAGTGCTAGCCAACTTTTCATAGCAGAACAGTGCTAGCCAACATTTCATAGCAGAACAGTGCTACCCAACTTTTCATAGCAGAACAGTGCTAGCCAACTTTTCATAGCAGAACAGTGCTACCCAACTTTTCATAGCAGAACAGTGCTAGCCAACTTTTCATAGCAGAACAGTGCTAGCCAACTTTTCATAGCAGAACAGTGCTACCCAACTTTTCATAGCAGAACAGTGCTACCCAACTTTTCATAGCAGAACAGTGCTAGCCAACATTTCATAGCAGAACAGTGCTAGCCAATACGTCACAAAATCGATGTTAGATGGTATGATTCTGAGTTGTACTAGTAGAGTTCTAATGAATAGAGTTCTGAATACAATAGGTCAAAGATTCGATACACTTTTAAAGTTCAATGTTAGATGCTTTTAGCTTTTATAGTGTATGTCCGAACAAAATACAACTATTGATTTTTTTATTGATGAAGTATTGATAGACAATCGATCTACATTTGATTAATGATAAATAAATAATAAAACCATGTAGCCTACAGTACTCAAGCAATGAATGACAGTGATTCTCAGCAATGCATGGGTTGATTCAATGAGGATCGATGTTATTACCATAAGGAGTATATTGCTTAAAAGTTCTTTTAGATTGATTTAAGAGTGACAATGTAGTCTAAATTACTAGATACGTTGTTTAGGTTGGTAGAATTCAGAGAAATTAGATATGTTTGTTTTTTTAAGTAGATTTAATTGAGACTAGATTTCTTTTTGCCTGATTCAAAAAGAGTTGGGTTTTTTTTGTCCAAAAAAGAAGAAATCGATAGTAGAAATGTTTTATAAGTCTGATACGAGATATTTGTTATTAGTTATTGTTACTTCAGTAAGGTGGGAACCAGTTGTGTTTCTGACTTTATTTTTACAATCGTAGTTGGTGTCTAGTACTAAACATTTTATATGTATCCCACATAGACAATGATAGTATAGGGTATCCCATAATACTATTTGTTGGAATATTATTAATATTCATACGTCACAATAAGTGCTCTTTAATACATTTACGTCCGAACTTCATGAAACTGACACTCAGTCTAAGTGTCTCAAAAGTCTTTTATCACTCAGTCCTGGTCATTACAGCAACTCAAGTCTATGTTTATTGCAGTCTTGTCAATAATAATGCAGTATAAGTCATTACAGTTACTCAAGTCTATGTTTATGAAGGATATAAATGAGGAATATGTTTTTGTAACCAGAATTTGTGGTATCATTGTTCAAACATTAGTTTAGTTCTCCGTTTGTGGATATTTCAACAAGCTACTTCTGTATTCGTTTGGATGCATCTGTGATAGGGAGCTGAGTTAGTCCACGAGCTAAAGGGCTCAATACCCAGTCGGAAAGATCCAAATGAAGAATGTCTTCAAATCTTTGGTTTAGGTCGTCATAGAAGAGTACGTCATAGACTTTAAGAAACAGTAGAGACGGACGAGTGGATTATTATTCAAATGATCCTAATGGATAAACTGACTTTGAATTAAGAGGTTATTTGTAACTGTATACAATTTTCATTAATTGGTCGTCTCTCTGACCCCTGGGGGTCAGCGTACCAATTGTTAAGAAACACTGCACTGTATTATTAATGACCAATGTAAACGAGTGACCTACATTTCATTTGAACTATCTTTCTATTTACTATGTATGTATGGTTCTGTTACAAGAGACAGTGGATTTACCCAGACCATTCCTTGGCATTGATGAATATTTATATGTCTGTCAAAAATGTAGTAGGTCTATTAAAAGTATTTTATCAATTCTTACTAATAAGCGTCTCATGTTTTTGTTTTTTTTACAAAGCTTATATCAACTCACTCTGTCTGTCTGATAAAAGTTTGAGGACATTATTTCTCCCACACCCATGACAGACGGACAGACATTTCGCACAAAACTAATAGCGTCTTTTCCCCTTTCGGGGGCCGCTAATTAACCAACTAGTCAATTAATTATTGGTAATTAAGTATTCTGTTTGATATCGAAAACGGGATTTAGAGATATGTAAATATTAATTTCTTCCTCTTATAAAATCTTTTTTTTTTAAAGTATTTATATATTTTGCTTATGTAAGGTGTAGTACTGAACCAAAGAAAAATATAAAAACCATAGCTAAATAAATAAATAAATTTACACACTGTCCTTAAAGAAATATTTTTAAAATGCCTTCCTGGAATTTCGCTGCTATAAGCCATGGCTCGGTCCCCTGTCTAAATCTGGCTCAGACGACGGCACTGTTAAATTTAGTAACATCTGTGCTTCATACATTAAAAAAAAATTGTTTCTCTCGTCCAAAAATGTCAAGCCTAATCCTTTCCAACTTGCCAGGGACCCTCATCATTCAACAACTATCCTCGCACCCAGCAGCTAATCTTGAGTTTCAAGAAGATCTAGTTGTCAATACTTCCAGAGCGTAGACAAACAAACAAACACCATGACGACAACAATCCCAGTCACTCACACGTGACATGCTTAGAAAGATTCAAGTCATCCCCCCGTTCCATTCAGTTCTGAGTAAACACACAAAGAACTGATTTTAGTTAAAGATGAAATAATTCGAAAGTACTTTCGCCATTATTTTATTAAAGATTGGATAAGAGAATGCTATTGGTCCAAACAAATGGAAATTCATTTTGACCACCATAGTCCACGCAACATAACAACTATAACAATAACAATAGAGATGCAAACACGAATAACATTGACACACACAAAAAAACAACAACAACAACAAAACATACACACTCACACAACCAGTGCTTTATGAATTGTGCTTCTATGTACTCCTCTGGGACGACAAAAGACTTTGCAACTCGACTGAAAGTTGACTGAAGAAGTTTTCAAATCTTTCTGTTTTAGTCTTAATCATTGCTGTCCGCGTTTTCTCAATGGTTCGCTTAGATCTGAACGCGGCGATTCATATTTGCCTTGCGTTCTCTACCAACACCTAGAAAGTTTATTTTAAGATGTCAATATACCTCAAACATTGTATCAATAAACTTCACTCGTATAACTGCCTCATTTTGGGACAAAGTATAAATCTTATATTAACCTCATCTGAGTCGGAGGACGATTCTTATAACTTTCCAATCAGAGGCCAACTATGAATCTTACAAATGTCCTATCACAATACTTTACCTTTACTTCATTAGATGAGTAGATACATATCTAGACAACTAGATAAAACATATACATCTAGCGCCATTTGCTCTTTACCACTTAATACATAAGGGAACAAGGTTACAAAGACAGTTTGTGTGAAGACACAGACTCAAAATCGGCCCCCGAAGTGGTTCACCCAGGCAGCAGGCAGATAAAAAGGCAGGTTTCAATATTTTCAGGAAGAACATCAGAATGAAATTCTTTCAATGATAAATGATAGAGAAGAATGGACAAAGAAGGTTGACGGATCTTGTGTGGTGCCCCAGCGGTCCACAGACCAAAGGATGGGTGAAAGTGAATGTGAAGTTAGATGTGAACCTTGCCTAACTAATGTCTTATAATGAAAATATAATGGCTCTAATTGTTTTGTAAAGGGACAATCTTGCATTCCTCATGTTTGCACATATACAATTTTCCATTACTTCAGTGTTCTATTACATACATAATTATCTCATTTGCAGTTCACTTGATAATATGTAAAACTACTTATAAATTGTTGTTTTAAATTATGTCCAACTTCAATTTTTTTGTGTAAATGTAGTAGTTAGTATAACAGCACTTACATAACTTAACAATACAAATGTAAAAAAAAAAATTTTGACAAAAAATCTAAAACCGTTTGTATAAATGTGTTAAAAATATGGTAAATTTTGATCTCCCTTACTAAGGAACCTCCCGTGTTTGTTACTATTAATAGTGAATAGTTGTAAAAGTGGTGTATATTTATGAAAAAACTGCTTGCATAAGTGATATAAAAAAATTAGATTTTTCGCTTTCAGAAAAGAAAAAAGTAGATATAAACGGCACGGACAGACGGACGAACAGACATTCCAGACAAAACTAATACTGTCTTTTCCCCTTTTGGGGGCCTCAAAAAAAGGACGTTACTAAAATAATACAGTTATTTTCAAACAAACATGAAGTAGCACAAATAAGAAAGCTATTATAGCGATGCTGTAAGTTATTATTGTCTTATTTACCATGTCCTTCAAAATAAACAATAACGTGTTTTTATGTCCTATTAGTAATCATTGTTTGGTTTAATTCTATGCATTCAAGATCTAACCCTCTAAACAGCCAACATAGTTGAATCCAAAGTCACGCACACTTCTTTGTCCCTGCTATATAGAGAGCATAATCATATTTATGAATACAGTCACAAGGCTGTCGAGGATTAATGTGTGAATTAGTAGCCACATTAATACACCCCCCTCTTTTTTCTCCCCCTCTCATCAATGATTACCCTCCCACTCCTGTTCTCACCAGCAATTTTGTTTTATCATAAGAGTCAAAAGTGTTATTTTGAGTCGCAGTGAAAGCTAGAAATCAATATCTGTCCTTGAGCTACTCCGCCTTCCAAACACTTCCTGTTGGGATCACGGGACACTTCAGACTACTTCACCCTGATGTCCATACTAAATGTCTTCTAGTGTCCAAGCAAAATTACACGAGGGACAGATTAAAGACATTTAACCGCCCCTTAAAGTGGTGACCACACAGAAAAGTACAATGCACATTACCGCATATAACCAAACATTGGTCGTTGGATGTTATTTGTAGACAATGTAAATAGGACAAATAAATAATAGATATCAATACCGTCTCCCCCTATGGGACGCCAGTTATATGGCCTCCTAGGAAGTATGAACTCTATATGTATTAACAAAACAAAGTTCAAGAATTGGGTTTTGCTGTCCAAGTTCTTTTCTAAAAGTGTAGCCATGGAGGCAAAATGTAAATAGCTAGCGTTTTTGTAAACAAGCTTATATCAGCTTACTCTGTCTGTCTGTCTGTTTGTCTGGGTGGATTCTGTTACATTTTTTTTCTCCCACTTCCCATTCTCAGATCAAGTTGAAACTTTGCAGAATTATTCATTTTTGATGATAATCAATTTAAAAAAATAAAAAAAAATAGTTAATTAATAGTGTTAAATAATTAATTTAGTTTTACATAGAAAAAGGGGAGATAAACCTAGCAATATTACAAGATATGAGAGCAATTGGATGGTCGTGTCACTTCACTCAATATAAGCTTTTTTATTATAAAAAATACTTTTTATTTTTAACTTCTTTGGTTGTATCCTGTGTTAAGAATACAGACAGATTCATTCGCGAAGTATTTTTATACATAATATAGTTTTTGTTGAACACGTTTCAGCTCTGTTAGATTACATTCTCTCGCTGTTTTGCTTGTAGCACTTGTTATTATTTAGTTGACACAGTTGAACCTTTAATCTGGCGTCCTTGACATTGTTTATTTTGTCTATTCAAAAACTCTCCTAATCTTCTTCTATAATTTTTTTTTGCTTCAGCATCCATTATTTGGCCATTACATTTTTTTTTGCTATCGATTTCTCTTCTCTTCTCTTTCTTCAGTTTATTACTTCTAGAACGTAAGCTTATTTTTTTTTAACTCAGAGTTGGAAACAAAGAGAAGATTACTGTGATTAAGTTTGAAAATCCCCTATAGGCAATAGGTCTAGATATTTCTTCTATATACTCAGAAAGACATAAAGATAAAGTCACATTTCTTATTCCATATGCTAGGATAAATTCGTACAAGTGCTTATAATTCCCTAGTTACACTTTAAAAGCATGGAATTGGTTGCTGAATCAGCCAGGAAAATTAACAACTTAGAAGACAAATTTCCTTATAATAAATAAATAATATAAATAAATAATAAATATTATAGTCATTATTACTATTGTTGTTATTATTAAATACGCGTAGTACGTAATTAGTAGAGCAAGTAAAGTTCCCCTTTCAGTCCTTGTGGTTTACAAGGCAGATGATGTAAAGGTCATCTGTTTCGGTGGCCTAAGGTTAACGAGGGTGTCATGTGGCCAACACAACGACCAACCACCTTTACTTTTCCCCAACTAATATCAGGTTAGAGCTGGGTGGACTCAGAGGCGCCCAGAAATCTCGACCAGGATTCGAACCCGGGACCCCGGTTCGGAAGTCAAGTGCTTTACCGCCCAGCCACCGCGCCTCCAGGACTAAATTAACTTCTTTTTGAACGTAACGTCTGTAGTTTATTAGATAAGATAAACTACTGCGTCAAATCGTCTGCTTGATGACAAGAGGTGACGGCGAGTTCTGCTCTCAACACCAGTCAGTCACAGAAAGACGTAGGCGTCACTATGAAGGCCTAATCAACTAAACACTACTAGGAGCCAGAGACATTGTTCACGACAAAGTGAGTACCGGTACTGTGGTAGGGTTGTCAGTAGGACAGTGGCAATGAATGGATGTGCTGAGCAAGATAGTGAAATACAAAGGATAGTGTGTTTTTCATTAGTAACTAGCGGCGTTGATAAGTTTAATGAGACCTGTATCACAGTATCCTCAAGGGAAAGCATCATTTTCTTTACCAACTTTCATTGTAACTTCCAGTCCAAATTTTAAAGTGGCTCAAAATTGTATTGGAAATTTTAACGATTAATGTCATTCACTGTAAGATGCTGTTTCTTTACATATCTATTTAGCAAGCCTATTTATTTAGGGTTGAAAAGTGAGTCTGGTTGTAGAGGTCTGCTTATCAAATCGGAAAAAAAACAAGACAGAAATTCAGACAAACATTATGATTTGATAAATTCTCCACGAGAGAGAGAGAGAGAGAGAGAGATCAAAAGAAACAGTAAGGACCATAAAGGGATAGATAGCAAACATAAACGAACAGAGCGTAAGAGAAGATAAACACTGAGAAAGAGACAGACACACAGACAGACACATAGAAAAAGCGTTAGAAAAGAAAAGAGACAGAGAATCAGAAAAAAAGATAATTTCTAAAATGTAAGAACACGTGAAATAATAAAAGCATTCCTTGCAAACTAAACATAACACAGTCAAACACAAACACTTTAATATCCCTACAAACATTTCTAGCTCTTGAATATAAAGATGACATTCAAAGGTAAATCTGAAATCTTTTTAATGGAGCTTATATTTTAATTACACGACGAAAGCTCTGGACCAAGCTCCAGGCAATAAAATAGAAACACAAGAGAAGCAGAGAGAAAACTATTGGACAACTAAAAAGAAACATTTAGACATTCGAGGAAAATATGGACACGAAAAAAGCGAAAGTATTTATTGATGCCATTGTTGTGCTAAAAATAGCCTTTAATTGTGAAAGAAGCCATTTCTAATCCCGACAATCGTTTGCAGCACATTTCATTTCATTTTGTGTGTGTGTTAAACTTAGGATTGATTGATTGACATTGTAGATTTCCATTTGTGGGGATTTAGAGAGCTAATTAATCTGAAACATGTAGATCTAGTTTATACTATGGCTCATCTTCCAGCATAGGAAACAGCCTGGACTCAGTGAAAATACACAAGTGTTAACAAATTCTTAGCCCTAGTCAAAGGTAATCTAATGATAGCTGCCTAGACCTACACCAATGTTATCCTAAGCTTAATTATGCCTCCATCGGTGCCAAGTAATTCTATTGTTGAATGCTGAAAAAGAATTTAAACCTCCGGGAACATAATCAAAAACGAAAGAACGAACAATACACAAAGACAACAATACACAAAGACAACAAAGACTAAAAAGTAAACAAATAAAGAACCAATATTGTCCTAATGTTTTCATGGCGGCTGTTCGCTTTTTTTCTTTCTACATTTTCCTTTCAAATCTTGGAAACAGAAGATGTATTCATCTATTCTTTAGTACAGACACTGTACCTTTAGGAAACAGTACATGTCTTCATCCAATCTTTAATACAGGCTCTGACCTTAGGATACAAAATATGTATTCATCTTTTCTTTAGTACAAATACTGTAACTTAGAGCATGAAGCTATATTAAAAATCACGTGGAAGTTTGCAAGGTGTCATTTTTCTGGAATTTATTTTCTCTATGTACTCTTTGGAATAATTTTTTTTCTTTTTTAGTTTGTCAAAGTAGAGTTTAAAATGATTTGTGACATGGTTTATTTTAAAGGTTTCAGCTTTCCTTTACAGGTTCAGAATAATTAAGTTAACTCTACGTTGTACGTCTGTTAGATGGAGAGACACGCTCTGAAAGCACAGAAAACCTAAAATCTTATAAAATTGGAAGATTTCTGAACTCATCAACTGCTATTTATAATATAGTTCGTCCATCTTGGTTCGATGATGACCACTTTGTCATCCGGGGGGCTAAGGGCTTTGCACTGGAGTTTTATGCCTACTCATGTGGCTGGTGAGACCTATGTGAGCCCGGAATGTTCGGCCGCACACTGGGCAGGCTATTCCCGCTGGAGCTAGTGTCATTGGCCTTGCTTTTCTTCTCTGGCGTTTTTCTTCTGCCAGCGTTGTTCTCTTTTCCTCAGCAACCAGTGCGCCAGTTTTCACAGCGCGACGCCATGATGCTCTGTCATGTGCCTCTGTCTCCCAGGTGCCTGGGTCTATGCTTAACGCCTTCAGTGAAGCTTTGAGGGTGTCCCTGAAGCGCTTTCTTTGACCACATTGCGAGAGCTTTCCTTCGCTTAGTTGACCATACAAGAGTCGTTCAGGGATGCGGTGGTCTTCTATTCTGTAGACGTGTCCTGTCCATTGCAGCTGGGACTGCATCAGGATTGTGTGGATGCTTTGCAGACCCTCTCTGCGGAGGACTTCAGTATCTGGTATTTTGTCTTGCCATTTGACATTCAGTATTTTTCTCATACATGTCATGTGGAAGTGGTTCAGTTTCTTTGCATGTTTTCTGTACACTGTCCATGTTTCTGAGGCATAGAGCAATGTAGGGAGGATGACGGCTCTATAGACCCCTAGCTTTGTATTTGTGGTGATACTATTTATAATAGCATATGGTTGATTAACATTAGAGCACCATGTTGATCCATATTTTAGCAGTAAAATGTTGATACTGAGTTTAGTTAAAACGTTATGTATAAAAAAAAACCCTTTTGAAACGTACTGTTGTACCGAATTCCTAACTATAATCTATTGTAAGTAAAATATACTCCCTCTCTCTCTCTCTCTCTCTCTCTCATACACACACACACATATCCGATATAAAAAAAAACACTCTTTAAAAAATAGAAACAGAAAGATATTTTGTTACACTATTATCTTGAATCGAGTTGGGAAATAGGTCTAAACATATGTTTGAAATATAATGAGTCATAAGATCATCCTACACACTTGTCATGTCAAATAACCAACCGATGAATCCAGCTTAGACTTTTATAACTTTAGACATTCATTTTAATGCATCACTTTCCGAGATCATTTTTCTGTGTAGAAAATGTTCTGAGCGTGTATTTCTGTAAACACTAGAATTAACTTTGTACATATATTTTAATTCACACTAAATAAATATGTTAAGCCTTTTTGAGTTGGTCAATTACATGCCCTAGGCCAGAACTACATTCCCTAGGCCAGAACTACATTCCCTAGGCCAGAACTACATTCCCTAGGAGAGAACTAAATGCCCTAGGCCAGAACTAAATGCCCTAGGCCAGAACTAGACACACTAGGCCAGAACTACGGCACAGACTTACGCTTCATAATCTTTGACTACCATTGGCTGTTTTATGAATCACTCTTAATAGAAACAATCGAGCCAGTCAGATTGAGGCTGTTACCATATGGAAATTTTTGGGTTCGGCATAAGATATTAAGATCCAATTCGTCATAACCAGGGTCGGGAAATGCCATCATGAAAGGAACGTTATGGTATAGGAAGTCCGTTGTCTGGTGAAATGCATTGCTTCGTAAATACAAGACGGCTATATTAAACCTTTCCAAGACTAGCTTTAGGTGGTTATTACAAAGTGGCTTTTCCAGGCAGCAATATTGGCCGATTCTGCACGGTTGGTTTTACTAGGTTGTGCAATTATGAAACAGATAGCATTAGGGATCACATGTACAGTTGATATAAGCTTTGGAATAAATGTTCTTTTTTTTACCTAGCATTAATTAAGAACAAAATATAAGATTTATAAAGGAGATATTGTCGTTTATAAAAAAGCACTTTTTAATGTTTAATGTTAATTATTTTAGCTTTATTAGGGCTTTTTTTTTTGTAAGACTTTCAAAAATATATTTAGGACTTATATGGCATCCATATACTATCTATATTTTAGGTAGGTGGTTGTTTATGCCAGATATTAACATACATGTGTTAAGATTATAAAGAATTAAAATTCTAAATAATTTATAAATATATTTTGTTTCATTCTAGGCATCTTTATAAAAAATCAATCATTTCATTTTGCATAAAAAAATACTATACAAATGTTTGTTATGCATGTTAGTCCACACCTAGGTTTTTACCAGTAAAATTTTAAATTTAAATAACAATACATACATTTAATAGGCACATGGTGACCATACAAACGTTATTCACTGTTCGTAATCATTATCAAGGCTTTCCATAATTATGAAATTTTATATATAGCCTTCACAAACATTGTCCAACTACCCATTGTGTTGATATACTTATTAAATCCGTTTGGTATTAACTTAAATGTTGAATACTACTTAGAAGCTCTTTCAACAGACAGAAAGTCAATTATCCTTGAGACCTTAAATAGCGATATAAGTCAGATGTGAACGTCTCTTCGTCTAATCTAATTCCTGGAGAAGGTCAAGCTTTTTTTTTGTTCTAAAACTGTTGACAGATGTCTAAATTAACATTCTGGCTCTCATAAGACTACATCCTATTATCTGTGACTAGGAACAGACTAAATCTGGAAGCATGTGACAGAATCTATTTACTTCAATACGCCTCAGTGGCTCTAGCGGTCACAGTTTCCGTAAACAAGTGGATTGGACAGAAGCTTCTAATCCTTAAGCTGATTCTAATCTGTAAGATGTGATAACTGATTGAAAATGGGTTTAAAGAATATAGCGTGGGTATGAATGAAAAGATCAGTTAAGTCATCCAGAATTTTTCTCTGCATATATCACTATCATGTACATAGGCACCCATATTACCTTACATGCTTTTGACCACCAAATAGTAGATCGTCGTCCAACGATGAAGTCTCATTCTAATGAAGACATTTGTGTGATGTGCATGTTATTTCGTTTTGTTTCGTTTAAAAGCACTTTTTTCAAACATTTTTTATTTAACTTCACCAGTCTTTCATCCCTTCATTCCATTTGTCAGCTCTGTCCTGTTCAGTTTATAAAGAGGGTGGCACATTTTTGTTTTAACATCAATAAGATTCGAACCCTATGTAAAAAAAGAGACTAGTGAATGCAACACAGTCTTTAGATCAAGAGGCAACACTTTTTATTGCATTGCGTTGAATTATGAAATTGTATACATTGAAGTAAAAGAAATGTGTGGGGGGCAATGAGTTCGGCACCTATTGGCTCTATGGAATAGCCATCGAGTGCTCCACACTTCTATGTATTATATTCACTCCTAAGAATGGATATACATTTGTTTCTTATTTTGTTAGCGTCTCGAAATTCAAAAACTTGGAACTAAAAAATATGTTGTAATTAGTAACTAACCCGGAAACTGTACAGGATTAATAAGCAAACTAGGCTGGTTGTCAATAAATTGGTTCCTTAACAAATAATTCAACAGCAAAAGTTTTTCAATTCTGGATAGCAGTTATACTAGTGTCATCCATGTTGAACCAGTTTTATGTTGTCACATAAACCCAGTATATTTGTTGCTGCATACAATTAATAGGTATATAAGTTGTTGAAAAACAAGTGTAGATATATCAATACATAGAACACAGGAAATGTAATGAGCAATAGTTTCTACAATTCAGAGACATAAAAATCATCATTACATTTCCAGTAGTGGACAACCAATGGGATGTTGTTTCTTGTTGGTCTGTATTATTTAAACCTATTTTTGGTTTGTTATTTCACGAAAATTTCGTCCAGCGCGTCCACTGTTCTTCCCATAGCGTGTCCATCATTAAAGGTCATTGGAAATGTTGTGTAACAACGTATTTGTTCAACTCTAGCCAATGGCCAGTGTGTGCTTTCAGCCTCAGCTATGTGTGTGTATTGTATCTGAGAATATATACATGAGGCTGCAACGTGGCACTGCGGTTAATTAAGACTTACTTTTAAAACAAATGTTTTTTTTGCATGTTACATTTTTCAATACAAGGCTGAAGACATGATTTCACTAGCAATAGACCAATACTCACCATTCTGTAGTATGTCAACTAAAGTATTTAACAATTACTACGCTCATGTAATCTATATCAATCTAAATGCGAGTTGGTGTCTCCTGCTTCATGTACCAAAACCTCCTTCTGCATACTATTTGTATTGGATAGCGATGTATCAACACCCTAGCCTCCAATGTCTTCCGTGGGCCTATACCTCATGTAGACCTGACGTTTATCCAGCAGTGGTCTTATCAAAGTTAAAATGGATGTTTTAATGACAAAACGTCAGTTTATTATTACGATAATTAAATATAAGTCAGTTTATTGAAAAATTCCCAACTCCATTATAAAATGAAAGATAAGTCAGTTTATTATAACAATGAAAGATAAGTCAGTTTATTATAACAATGAATGATAAGTCAGTTTATTATAAAATGCAAGATAATTCAGTTTATTAAAAATGATGAATGATAAGTCTGCTTATTATAATATGATAAACGATAGTCAGTTTATTATAGTCGTTCAATAGAAGTCACTTTGACTATAATCAAGAAAGGTTATTATGATCGCGAAGATGGGCAGTTTTTTGTCTTGGTCGTGAAGGATAAGTTGGTTTATTACTACAATGAAAGATACTTCAATCAGATACACGCGCTCTGTGTAACTCAAGTTATTTCTTCAACAATGGCAGAGTGCAAGGTTTCCATTGTGAACGAGGAGTGTTGGATGATACATTTAGATTAGTGACGACTGCAATATTACTAGGTGAATACTGATGCTATCAATAGCAGAAGCACAAATGCAACTGATGACAAACGCTTCACAATGTCGGTTATAACAATAAAGGAAAAACGCCTCATAGAAATAACAGATTTAAGATAAACACGCCATTTAATCCATAGAAATGTTTACACTGAAAATAATTGCAATTTCTAAATTATGTTCACTTGTTTTAAACTAAACTAGAATGGAAGACATTTTTATGACAAAAGATTCGATAAATATTATTCCAAAAATCGTTGTACACGCTATAGAAATGGTTAGTAATAAATCTTGACTTCAACTCGTTATTTTCTCAGCTACTTTTAATACTAAGTGCACTTTTTACAAGTTTGGCTTGACCTATCAAGAACAAATATAAGCTGTTTATGTTTATGTGTTAAAGTTTGACTTAACTAGGCAGCAATAGGCAAAAGGAGTCGTGGCCCCACAATAAAATGATCATCTGGTTGATGACCACCTTCAGAGCGAGGGGTCAGTGAAGAGCAAATCTCTCATTTCTTGCCTCTGGCTAAAATCATTCCCTTTGGTCAAGAGCAAGAATGATTCCCTTTGGTCAAGAGCAAGAATGATGATAAGGCTTATCTCTACAAAGAGAGAGAGAGAGAGAGAAAGAGAGAGAGAGAGAGAGATTGAGAGAGAAAGAGATTGAGTAAGGATAGTTAAATTTAGTGAAGGAGTTTTAGGATAGTAGTTTGAAGTCGGCCTTTTTTGTTTATCCCATTAGAGAAATAAATCCTTATATTAAGCATTGTTTGTATGTTAACAATAATACCAGCTAAACCTTTTGGGTTAGATGATCCCAAAGAACCTGGTCGAATGTATGATCTTAGAAGAGCTTCACTATTTTATATCTTAAACTTTAGGCCACTGCTCTCTCTCTGTGGTGATAGTTTTATTAACATAGAAAACCAAGAGATACAATTCTTAGCTGTTTAACCCTAACAATTTACTTATCACTTATCATCAAGTATTTAATATGTGTGCATGCGGACTTGCAGCCTATTGCAGGGCCGGTCCTACGGAATGCGGGGCCCTATGCGAAACGGATTGCGCGGGGCCTAGTCTTGATAGGGATAAGGATAATAAGTGAAAATTAAGATTTTGTATTAGGAAATATATTTGTCTTTGCATTTTATTCATACTTTTCTAAGTACAAAATCACTGTCAAATTAACTTTACGAGCGATCTACATAAGATAGTAGTTTTCCAACAAAAGCTGATAAACATTCAGATCTGCCTTTTAGATTTACTATCGACTAGCAAAATATCGTTTTTTTTTTTTTTAAGAGGTAGAGATAGATTTAGATCTATATTTATATGCCAGTCACTATTAAAGTAAATTAAGTATTAGTACTTCATGTTTTGGTTAAAAATTTGGCTTATTTTTACATTACATTAGGTTTTTTTTTAATCGCGAATAGGATTAACATTTTCCATATTGAATGACATCCCGAAAAGACAATTTTGTCTGTTTTTAAGGAGATTCGCATGAGTTTTCAGAAGATTTTAAAAATTTCAGGAGATTTTGCAATTTCACGAGAATTCCAGAAATCCTTTAATAATAAGTTAAAATGGTTTAAATTAATAATTTACACCTACAATCCGCGCGGGGCCTATGCAAGTGCGGGGCCCACTGCGGCCGCATAGGTTGCAGTGGCCTAAGACCAGCCTTGCATAATTGAAGTATGCCTCCATGTCTGAATATAGTTTTACGTAAATATATTTTCATGTCTAAAGAACTTCAGCCTAAATTCTCACCTAATGAATAAGCATCTCATCCGTCATCTTCGCCATCGGAGGACTTGGGGTACCAGGAGGTCTGAGTATGTTTCTCTATTTCAATCGATTTTTATACACAAACCCGTACAAAAACAAACAAACCATACCGCTTTTAAAAAGGATAAAGTGAGATTCTAGTCGGAGAGAAAGAGAGAGAGAGAGAGAGGAAAGAAAGAAAGAAAGAATCTATGCCTCATTAGTCACTGTTTTAATCATTAAGTTCTACGTTGATCTCAAATCAACCAATAAATATGGACTGGAGTTTTGAAATCTGAAAATAAAAAAAAAAACGATTGAAAAATATGAACTGTATTAAATGTTTAATTCTTTTGATTAAAACTTTTGTTGAAATGCCTTCCATTAAGGATTTGAACCCAATTCTACATAAAATTGTAACGTGTGTGTGAGAACATTTCTCTACCAACAATTTGTTGGACCTTCATGTTCTCAAGAGACCTGTCAACGAAACTCAACACACTTTTGATTGATGCCGAGTTTGTGGAACAAAAAAAAAGCAACAAGAACTGAGGAACACAAAAAAGCAAAAATCTGGCAACGCAATGGCCGTGATGAATCGATGAAGTGAGAATGTAAAGTATTACGTTGCACCCATTGATCCAATGAAATGTCTGAGTAAATCCATTGTAAGACTGAGACTGTATTGGATAGAGTTACTATGAAGTATTAATACCCACGTTGTGTAAGAATGAGACGATATTTGATCTACTATTCGAGACATGGCTGTAAAGGTGTTAAGTTGCAATTGTCTCCTGTTCTCTTTGAACTGGTTCCTACTAGTTCATGAATGTATAGCGTTCAGTTCGTGTAGAGCTCTGCTTGCCGTCTCCAGCAGAAGACTCACGCCGTGCAGGAGATTGCCCTCCCGATCATTTGATCTCATTTTCTTGTTGACAACCTTGAGTGAACAAACTCAAGGTAAAAGAGTTATTGAATTACCTTCTAATTTTGCTTGGCATTGATTTTTGATCTTCTAGGCATTTTTGCTCGCATTTGGCGCTGCATGATTTGCTGTGTTCGTAGTTGAAAGGTCATAAAGTATGACACAAGTCTTGAGAATAGTGCTGTTATAGTCTCGCGTCTAGTTTCTGTCATTATAATACCTGGTGAGAAAGTCTCAACTAGTTCTGCTGTAGCGAATATAATAAAATTGCAGCTGATCCAAACACTCCTAGATATTAGTTGTTGTTTTTTAAAACTCTAATCTATAAAATGTATCTGTTTAAGAAACAATGGAAAAGAATCAAGATTTATCGTCATTTACTAAACATTAACCAAAATTTAAAAAAAATGTTTAGAAAAATAATTGTTTCGTAGAAATATAGAAAAAAAAAAGCACAGCGAACATTGTCCGCAGGTTATCTCTCATTTCCATAACGAAGAAATATAAAATAAACAAGCGAAAAAAAAATTTAATAAAAAATAAACAAAACAAAACAAAATCTTTTTATGATTAGCTAAGCTAATTGAGAGTTGTGGTGTGTCTGATGGAATGACAGAAACAGTTTTAAGACTCGTTATGTTTTTATAAAGGAGTGTTATGGTAATAGGTTTCAGAGTTGGTGTTATTTAGCCTCTCTCGTTATTTAGCCTCTCTCGTTATTTAGCCTCTCTCGTTATTTAGTTTCTCTTGAGTTCAATGTGCCAACACAATGACACGCCCATGAATAATCCGCATAGATTTAATCAAATCTTGCAAATCAACGAGTTTTTTTCCAATTTTCATATAGTAAAGTAAAGAGATCACTTAATCAAGTTAATATTAACATATCCTAGAATTATGTCCCAAGATGCACTGCGTATTCCTTGAAAGACATTTTTTCTATTATTCAAAACCAAAACGAAAGCTTATAAATTATCTTATAACTTACAGACGTCCCTTCAAAAAGAAGATAACCACATCCTACAGAACTGAGCCAAAAATGTCATGAATGATATGACCAAAAAAGAAAGCTCAGTACCAAGCAAGTTAAATCTAGTCCTATTTCCTTTGTCAACTCCAGACCTACACTGTCAGGTATCGTAGAACTCTTATGGCATCTCTCTCTTCCCTTTCTCCGTCTGAAAAAGACTTCCAGCGAACGTCTTTCTTTCACTATTAGCTCAGGACGAAACGTCTAACCGAAACGTCCAACCGAAACGTCCAACCGAAACGTCCAACCGAAACGTCCAACCGAAACGTGAACTCTACTGAAGGGACAGAGACCAAAGCTCATAGAGTATAGGAGTGATTCTTTTTCTTTCCTTATTGTTTTGATGATAAGTGACTTCAAAGAATGTCTATGTACTCTGGACGGCAAAACAACAGACGCTGCTAATTCATTTTTAATGGGATTAGGTGTAAAAATATTGGTTTTGTTTATGTGAAAACAAAATACACATTTAGTCAAAAGAGACATACCATTTTATAAATAAGAATATATCATACTAAAGAATAGTAAGAATAACCAATACGTACAGGTGCACACAGCTATAGAATCCATGCATGGTAGTTAATAGTACTATAAATTAGTGAAATCAATCATGATTTAGTAACCAGTTAATTATTGAATAGCTAACATTTCGAGGAAGCCAAGGAAACCTTGACTAGGTCTAATTACTTGGAAGTCAGACAAGGCAATGTCAAGATCTTGATAATAAACCAGGGCAACAAGTAAATCAATAACATTAACATTGGATGTGTGTACGTTGAGATATGTAGGTTCTCAATAAATGACAAGATAAGTGTCGCTGAGATATGTAGGTTCTCAATTAATGACAAGGTAAATGTCGTTGAGATATGTAGGTTTCCAATAAATGACAAGATAAGTGTCGCTGAGATATGTAGGTTCTCAATTAATGACAAGGTAAATGTCGTTGAGATATGTAGGTTTCCAATAAATGACAAGATAAGTGTCGCTGAGATATGTAGGTTCTCAATTAATGACAAGGTAAATGTCGTTGAGATATGTAGGTTTCCAATAAATGACAAGATAAGTGTCGCTGGGATATGTAAGTTCTCAATAAATGACAAGATAAGTGTCGCTGAGATATGTAGGTTCTCAATTAATGACAAGGTAAATGTCGTTGAGATATGTAGGTTCTCAATAAATGACAAGATAAGTGTCGCTGGGATATGTAGGTTATCAATTAATGACAAGGTAAGTGTCGTTGAGATATGTAGGTTTCCAATAAATGACAAGATAAGTGTCGCTGAGATATGTAGGTTCTCAATTAATGACAAGGTAAGTGTCGCTGAGATATGTAGGTTCTCAATTAATGACAAGGTAAGTGGTTTAGTCGCTGAGACTAAGACATTGTAGGAAAAACAAACACACAGAAACACCATGTGATAATAAATAGATTTGAGTGCTCGAGTTGTTACAATAACTAATTAAATCTTTAAACTTTTTTTTTTCTGAACATTCAACAATTTTCAGCCTTTTTTAGCGGCCCCCGAAAGGGGAAAAGACGCTATTAGTTTTGTGCGAAATGTCTGTCCGTCCGTCCCGTTTAGATCTCGTAAACTAGAAGAGATATTGAAAATCCGACTTCACAATATTTTAGACCATTCAAAGTTCTGATGCAACGGCTACTTTTTTTTTTCCTGAAAGCGAAAATTCTAATTTTTTAAATTAATTATGCAAGCAGTTTTTTATAAGAAAAAGCTAATTAGTATGCATTAGATGTTAGACCTAATTTAAGACGAATAGTAATCTTATAAACATTATTTTCGTGAAAATTTTTTGTATGTAGGGGAGGAATTTTTTTTTTTTTTTAACTTATTTAGTTCGAACCGAGGGTCCCGGGTTCGAATCCTGGTGAAGACTGGGATTTTCAACTTCTGAGTCTACCCAGCTCTAATGGGTACCTG
Source organism: Biomphalaria glabrata (assembly GCF_947242115.1). Classification (NCBI taxonomy): domain Eukaryota; kingdom Metazoa; phylum Mollusca; class Gastropoda; family Planorbidae; genus Biomphalaria; species Biomphalaria glabrata. Next base: position 24,497,377 of record NC_074711.1, on the reverse strand, counting down.
ACATTAGTTGGGGAAAAGCAAAGGCGGTTGGTCGTTGTGCTGGCTACATGACACCCTCGTTAACCGTAGGCCACAAAAACAGATGAACTTTACATCATCTGCCCTATAGACCACAAGGTCTGAAGGGGGAACTAATTAGGCCAGGTTCACATCTAACTTTACATTCACTTTCACGTATCCTTTGATCTGCGGGACGGTTGGGGCACTACACAAGATCTGTTAACCTTCTTTCTCCATTCTTATCTCTCATTTGTCTTTGATATAATTTCATTCGGATTTTCTTTCTGAAAATATTGAAGCCTACCTGGGTGGACCACTGGTCGTGCGGTTTGCGCGCTGGACTGTCGTTTGGATTTATCGACGATCGAAGGTTCAAACCCTGCCTGCTCCCATCCCCCGTCGTCCTGCGGGAGGTTTGGACTAGGAAGTAAACTATCTTCAACTCTGAAGGATTATCCGAATTATGTAAAACATTTTACTTCGGGGGCCGATTTTGAGTTTGTGTTTCCACACAAACTGTCTTTTGTAACCTTGTTAAATAAAAATTCCTGTTTGTCTAATAGTTTGCCAGGAATTTTCCAAATGTTAATATTAATTAGTATACTCAATCATCTACATTTCATTAAGTGGTATATATTTCTACGGAATCTGGCTGTTACTGCGTACATAGTCTACATAAAGTTGCTTGATTTCAATATTTTAAACAAGTTCACATGGCTACCTACAGATCTAACATTAATAACACATTGCCTTTCAAAATTATTTCTGCTTTATTAGAATTTTATTTTAGAGATAGAGAACAAACTAAAATCTCTCTTGTTCACACGGTTTTTAATTTTGTTTGAAATCTTCATCAACAGAAACATTCATGTTCGATGCGAAATAAAAAACAACACTGGATGTTCTGTAAATAGATTTGAAAACAGCTTAGCAGCTGACATCGTTCAAGATGTTAATAAATAATGGGACCCGGCTGGGAATAGACACATCACACTTGCCGAGGAACATAGTCTCTTGTGTAGGTTACATTTGTTTTTTTGTTCTTCCAATAATTAAATCTGATCGACATCTTTCTCGGCCAGCGCCCGGCTACGTGTTGCTCCTTATCCACTTGATCAGATGGCTATCTACGAGGCTACTCGCTATTGTGGCCTGCGGGCCGGCGCGAACTGATTCGACCCGACAGCCCACTTACATATTGTCATACGCCAGTGTCCTGTTACCGTTACGAAAATAAAAGAAGAACTAGATCATTGAACGTGGGTCTGCTCATTTACACTAAAAATATATAAGATCTTTATTTTTAAAGATGAGTATCATATTAAACATTTTTAATTATGCTAAAGATTCGTTTGGTATTGGCTTTTAATCTTAAGGAACGAATGAAAGACTATGTGGAAATAATATTATTAATTTATGGCTATTGATCTGGACAGGAGTTATAGATGCATTGTCTTTGTCCAACTCGAGGAATGATATATTGGCCTGGTTACAGTAAAAAAGGACAACATTTGTTCAATATCAATTCAATATCTCTAAGGATATTTCAAAGTAAAGTATTTCATTCAAATACTTAGTGAAAGTTCTTTCGAACTTAGCAAGGTCCACATAACAAAATATATAATACAACTGACAATATGTGAAGCGTGGTCGAGAGGCCAAGTGCGCTTGAACTTGGCTTGGCTTGGCTACCTAAAGGGGGCTCGAGGTTCGACACCCGACTCGGGCAGACAAGGTAAGTGTTTACTGAGCGCCCAAAGGCAGCACGGAAAACCAACTCCCCCCACTGGTCCACAAAAGCGATTGGACCAAAAGCGCTCTGAGCATGCTATAAGCATGAAAGTAGCGCTATATAAAAGCTATAATAATAATAATATTCCTACAATGTCATAAGAGTTGTAAGTTGTGGACATCCCATTTAGAAATGGTGTGTGTGTGTGTGTAAGTATGCATATATGTGTGTGTGTGTGTGTGTGTGTGTGTGCAGGTTTTCGTTGGTTTTTGGCAAAACATCTCTCCTGTACTATGGGTACTGTTGGTCAAAAGATCATACATGGGCGCAAGCTCGACCTTCTTTGACACTCACTGAGGTAACACCTGTGTCCTAAATGTGTGAACACATTATTTGTCACACACCCAATCTCGAATCAAGACGAAATTTTGGTGGTATCAAGTTGAAAGTTGAATTAGTCCTCTTTATACGACGCGGCTCTACAAATCTAAATTAACAGTAAATAACTATAAAACCTTTTATTTTCATGAGCACTTCCCTGGCACAATGGCTAGTGGGTTGGCTTGAGGTGGCTTGAACCCTTAAGTTCGAATACAGTTCCTTCATTTTTTTTAAATAAATGCACCTGAAAAGCGATCACAGTAACATTATTAAGGATACCCCTTTCTTTCTCCTCTTACCCATTCCTCAACGGGTTAAGACAAGTAATAGGATCGTAGCGTATTGTGAAAGCTTAAAAACATGAAATTGTACTAAAACGAAAACAATTGGTAAAAATATTTGTAATCGCACAAATTTATTATTTTTATTCTAGATATATACAAATGTAATGACATGACTGATCCAACCTAATTCATACAACTACTCTTTATAGAAGCTTTGTTTTTTTTTTTCTGTAAGTTGATCACACACGTCGCATCATGGCGCGGCTTCTGTAAGTTGATCACACACGTCGCATCATGGCGCGGCTTCTGTAAGTTGATCACACACGTCGCATCATGGCGCGGCATGTGTAAGTTGATCACACACGTCGCATCATGGCGCGGCATGTGTAAGTTGATCACACACGTCGCATCATGGCGCGGCTTCCGTAAGTTGATCACACACGTCGCATCATGGCGCGGCTTCCGTAAGTTGATCACACACGTCGCATACATGGCGCGGCTTCTGTAAGTTGATCACACACGTCGCATCATGGCGCGGCTTCTGTAAGTTGATCACACACGTCGCATCATGTCGCGGCTTCTGTAAGTTGATCACACACGTCGCATCATGGCGCGGCTTCTGTAAGTTGATAACACACGACGCATCATGGCGCGGCTTCTGTAAGTTGATTAACGAAGCTGAATGAATTATGAGGTCAAAACGACCTCGTCAACGTTTCGCCGCTACTTGAAAATCAGAGTTGAAACGTCTGTGATTTATGCTTGGAGACAGCGCGTGCGTGTGTGTTGGAGGGAGAGAGATATAGAGAGAGAAAAAGTGAGCGAGAGAAAGAGAGAGAGAGAGAGAGAGAGAGATAGAAAGAAAGACAAAATCAGGATACAGAAAAAAGAGATCTTAATTCAAACGTATTCTGACTCCAAAAAAACAACAACTTAAAAAAACCCTAAGACAGCTGTGTTTCAAGGGAATAATCTGAAATACAAGATGTAACGCTTTGAAATCAAACATAAAAACATTGGCAGAGTTCTCACGTTGAAATAAATGTTGACTTTCTGAAAATTGTGTAAATCCGCAAACCAGGAAGTTGATCAATTATCTAGAAATGTTGTCTAGAAATAGCTTTATAATGGTTCCACATTAAACCACTGCAAACAAGAAATAGTTATGGAACAAAATATGACAGTTTTGATTACAGTTGTCTGTTCTAACATGTCTAGAATTTGAATCCATTTCCTGCACCGGATGTTGAGCTCCTAACGTCATGGCTAGTCAAGTGTGGGTCAGTTCTAGAGCCTTGCTATTGACACTACTGATCAGGTTCAGCACTTCACGAGAGAACAATGTGTGCACGGAACAAGCGTTTGACCGCTAATACACACACACATTATAGACCTAAAATAGTTGTGTTTGATGGATGCGCCTATTGGCTGCACCACTTCATGGAAATCTTTTCTTATAACGTACAGACAGACATACTACAAAAAGACTGACGTCCTGCACAAATCCAACAACTTAATTTACACATTTGTCTGATTTTGTTCCAACATTTCTGAAAGACAAAATGTGCAGGGGGGGGGGCGGGGGGATAAGGGGAAGTCTTATGTCACAGAAAATGAGAAATACTTCATTGAACTGATAATTTTAGCTCTAATTAACCCAGATGCATGAAAGTAGTTCATAAAGAAAATTCAAATCGAGTTATATCAAAGCCAAATGAAACAATCCTGGCTAAGTACTGGACATTCGGCTTACAGTTTCATTTGAATCAGACTTTCTTATTCATTTATGCGATTAAAAATCATTAATGCCGGGGCAATTTATAGTTAACATAGCTAATTAAAAGGCTAACAATGTAAAAAAAAATTCAGGTGAAGACTTTCTTTAGGGAAACTCTATCGATTTCAAAATGATCTTTCTTCTTCTCTGTTTTACGTCGACCTCGTTGTGATTTCCTTCTTTGGCTAATTATCTTGGAAATGAATTTCTAAACATAGCTTAAGCAACCCACAATTCAAGAGCTTGTACTGATGATCAAAGCCAGTTTTCTTTCACGTAAAAGAAACTCACTGACACTCAAATGACACAAGACATTGCTTCTTATGGATTTCTCTGTCCTGAGAATGTGCTAGACAAGGTCAAAAGAAGAGTGTGAAGACACATTGAAACAGTTTTTGTCTAGTTTCCCAGAAATAAAGTCTGTTTTATTTTAAGACAACGCCGAAAGATTTTGGATGTCTCAAAACAAAAATTATTACTTTTAACTAGCACTACTTTTTCTTCACATGAAGAGTATGAAAGATAAACATTCGCTGTTTGAAATAGTTCCTTTACTGAAATCATCACTTCCGGTATCTTCCTTTGGCTTCCACCATATCCTTTATTAGCTGTATATACTCTACGAGGAAAGCTGGTTGACTTTTTTGCTAAGTAAATAAGTTTCAATGTTAAGAAAATTTGATTATTAGGTCTAACAATCATAGAGGTAGATAAAAGCTTATTCAACACACACACAAAATGACAACTCATAATCTAAATGTCAAATACAAAATCTATCCTAAGGTATGCAATGCTTACCAAACAACCGACCCACAGGGCTGCCTACGTGTTTGTGCTAAATCACAAAACTACTTTTGTTATTCATAACAAATAATATATTACAGCTAAGATACACTGATTATAGCATTTTTAAAAATGTATTTTATTTCCTGATTGTATATTGAAAATTTTAGTTTTTAAATCGATGTTTAGGCTTCAAATTTTAATTGCAATCATTTGAACATTTTAGTCAGACACTTTCCGACATAGACTAAATTAAGTTATATGAAGAATGTGGATGAATGAATCAAATGGGCAGAACACTACACAGTGATAAACTTAAGGGTTGAAACTAGCTCCAGGTTTTTTGATTCAAGTTATTTTTGTTTTAATTTATTAATAAAATTTAAAAAAAACGAAACTAATATTGAACTAGATACTTTAAGACGTAAGGATATCAAACGTCGTACCAGATCAATCTTAGAACTAAACCCAATGCTTATAAACAAAACTTTGGCATTAACCTGTTGAAGAGGTAGGAGACTTTCAAAATCATTTTGTTGCTTTTTTCCCGCTTTTGTGACTTAGATTCTATAAATAGGAGTCTGAAAAATTTAAACCCAATTTTAAAACTCTCAACCGCCTCAAGCCTTCTCCTGAGTAGTGATTGGATTATACATTGGTTCACACGGCTAGTCAGAAATTCGAGAAATTCCTATAACTGTGTTGATCAAGTACTAGGGGGTTAAGGTAATATATTTCTCTTTCCCTTTCTCTCTCTCTCTTCCTTTCTCTGTCTATGACTCTTCTCTTTTCTCTTTATCTCTTCCCCTTTCTGTCTCTCTTCCGTCTTTCTGTCTCTCTTCCGTCTTTCTGTCTCTCTTCCGTCTTTCTGTCTCTCTTCCGTCTTTCTGTCTCTCTTCCGTCTTTCTGTCTCTCTTCCGTCTTTCTGTCTCTCTTCCGTCTTTCTTTCTCTCTTCCGTCTTTCTGTCTCTCTTCCGTCTTTCTTTCTCTCTTCCGTCTTTCTGTCTCTCTTTCCGTCTTTCTGTCTTTCTTTCAGTCTTTCTATCTGTATCTCTCTTCCCGTCTTACTGTCTCTCTTGCTATCTTTCTGTCTCTCTTCTCGTCTTTCTATCTGTATTTTTCTGCCAGTCTTTGTATCCGTGTCTCTTACTATCTTCTCGTATTTCATCCTCAGTCTTTCGATATTTCTAATTTGACTCCCATCTTGACTTTCTACCATTCTCTCTCTCTCTCTGTCTCTCTCTCTCTCTCTGTCTCTCTCTCTGTCTCTCTCTCTCTCTGTCTCTCTCTCTCTCTCTTCCCTTCTGCCCGTCTCCCCTTCTTTACCCTGTCCTTTCTCTCATACTAGATCTAATTTTGCTAATTTCGTTATAAAATTATTCTATTTCTTGCAACAAAAAATTGACGCTGTCGACCTTCTTGACATTGACCCTCATCCCACGGATCATTTCAAAGTATTATGGGATTTGTATTTTGTTCTCTGCAGATGTTAATTTTTCTATGATCAAATTTAGTGTCGCTATTCGACTATTATTTTTATTTTTGCCCACTTAAAAAAAACAGCTTTTAAAATGCACACTATTAGCATACACTGCGTTCCTTTTATAAACAGGGCACCACTATTATATATACTTTGTCAAGTAACTCAATCGAAACAGTATTTCTGCAGATGTCTTGAGTTCAAACCCTGCTGAAGGTTTGAACTGGAACCTAACGATCCAGGAACCTAAAACTTCAAGTCATGTAAGTCAATCACGTATGGAACCTAACGATCCAGAAACCTAAAACTTCAAGTCATGTAAGTCAATCACGTATGGAAGCTAACGATCCATGAACCTAAAACTTCAAGTCATGTAAGTCAATCACGTATGGAAGCTAACGATCCATGAACCTAAAACTTCAAGTCATGTAAGTCAATCACGTATGGAAGCTAACGATCCATGAACCTAAAACTTCAAGTCATGTAAGTCAATCACGTATGGAAGCTAACGATCCAGGAACCTAAAACTTCAAGTCATGTAAGTCAATCACGTATGGAAGCTAACGATCCAGTAACCTAAAACTTCAAGTCATGTAAGTCAATCACGTATGGAACCTAACGATCCAGAAACCTAAAACTTTAAGTCATGTAAGTCAATCACGTATGGAACCTAACGATCCAGGAACCTAAAACTTCAAGTCATGTAAGTCAATCACGTAATTTTACGTTTACAGGTGTTTGAGGGTCCACACAAATCAAACATCGACTACACCTCTGTGAGGACAACACGCTTTTTTTGTTCTCCACCTTTCAATGTCTAGTATCTACAATAAGACATTGTAAACATTATGTAAGTAACACAATAGGTGTGTCCAACTGTAGCTGACATGTCCGACAATGGAGATAATCATAATAATAATAATAATAATCTTTATTGTCCATAGCTGTAGCTAATTTGACAATATATCTAAAAGTATAGCTGAAACTATGTGTCCAAGTATAGCTGACACTATTTGTTAAACTGTAGCTAACAATACAGGTAGCTGAGAGCTGTAGCAGAAACTATCTTTCAGTGCTCCAACAAATCACCTATTCAAGCTTACATCTATCTTTCAGTGCTCCAACAAATCACCTATTCAAGCTTACATCTATCTTTCAGTGCTCCAACAAATCACCTATTCAAGCTTACATCTATCTTTCAGTGCTCCAACAAATCACCTATTCAAGCTTACATCTATCTTTCAGTGCTCCAACAAATCACCTATTCAAGCTTACATCTATCTTTCAGTGCTCCAACAAATCACCTATTCAAGCTTACATCTATCTTTCAGTGCTCCAACAAATCACCTATTCAAGCTTACATCTATCCTGGTTTTGAAGTCTGCCAGTGTTGGCCTCAGCGTGTACAAATATATTCATTAGCTCGATCTTGTGACTTTTTTTTTGTTTCTAATGTATTTCTTTAAGTTTTAATATCTAGAGGTTTGTTTTTTTAAATGTATTTGTTTTACCTTGAATAATTAATACATTTATTAGTAAATACATTAAGAAGAATTAGCTTATATTTATGTTTATATTTTGTTTGCAGCATTTATATTTTTGTAATGTAGTTTTAATTTGATATTCATTAAAAAGTATAGTATCATATTATTCAGAGAAGTGTTTTAAACAAAGATTCTTACATCCTACACATAATGTACGTGCTTATCTAGATCAGTGACCTACTCTTGTTTTCTTCTTGTTTAACAATACTGCGTTGGTTGTCCTATCATTTGGACAATCGTTGGCTTCTATCATGAGTAGTATGCAAACTGCCTGGTCTGCGGTTTGCGCGCTGGGCTGACGTTCGGATTTATTGATGGTCCCGGGTTCAAACCCTGCCCATTCCCATCCCCCGTCGTGTTGTGGGAGTTTTGGACTAGGAAGTTAAATTATCTTCAACTCTGAAGCAACATCCAAAACCTGTCAAACATTTTACATACTTGTTAATGGAGATGTTTTTTGTTCCCATATTTCTTTTAAGTTCACGTTTTTTTTTGGTTGGCGAAAAGTTGGCAAGTGTCAAGACTTTCATTTTATTGCAATTTTTCTATCCATCTCGTGGTTTCAACCTTTAATCATGATAAAAATTGTAAAAAACTACTGGTCAAGCTGTTCTATAATTAGACAAGTATGTCAGTTGTTTTTTTGACAAGGGTCATTATCAATGATAGAGTCCCCACGAGTGGGCAATCAGCTACTTGGTTTTAAATTACAGTTGGAGGGGTGTTAGACAATCTAACTATCTCTCCTCTCAAGATCTGACAGAAAAAGATTAATGCCTTCAAAGGAGAAAATTACCTAACCAAGAAATCTGTCTCTGATGTTCGTGAAATTGTTACGTTATAGTTTTGTATTTGTCAAATTTGATTGTGTGTTTTATGTATTAGTGTTTGTCTTTAAACCTTATGTTCTAGAGTGACTCTAATTAGGATTATTTTATCTATCCTGATTAACTTAGATTATCTAAGTTCGATAACTCTCACGTTTCATTTCTATTTTTTTTCTTTTCGTTAACAGTTCCTGGAAATGGTGGACACTAACCCGCCCCTCTGAGAGTACTTTTTATGAAAGTTAAATTTCGTTTCTGTATTTATATCTTATGCTATAAATTAAATATTTTTTTTTAATAAACCGTTAGAGCATTTCTTCATCCAGCTGATCCCAATATTGTTTAAATTCATTATAAATATATATTTTGTAGTTTTTAGTCCGTCTTAGTTGCATGAACAGAAAACATGGTGATTGTTTATTTTGTTACAATTTTAGAGAAATCACTGGAGGACTGGAGGAGTGGAGGACTGGAGGAGTGGAGGACTGGAGGACTGGAGGAGTGGAGGACTGGAGGAGTGGAGGACTGGAGGGACTGGAGGAGTGGAGGACTGGAGGAGTGGAGGACTGGAGGACTGGAGGACTGGAGACTGGAGGACTGGAGGACTGGAGGAGTGGAGGAGTGGAGGACTGGAGGAGTGGAGGACTGGAGGACTGGAGGAGTGGAGAGGACTGGAGGAGTGGAGGACTGGAGAAGTGGAGGACTGGAGGAGTGGAGGACTGGAGGAGTGGAGGACTGGAGGAGTGGAGGACTGGAGGACTGGAGGAGTGGAGGATATGTTTTGTACAATTCCTCTATAAGTCGTACATGCCGAAGGACTGTGCAAAATCTTCTGGGCAGAACCTAAAACCCGTATAAAGGAAGTGATGTAAATATCCATCTAACTAGTTGTTTTTTTTTAAATATTTTTCTTGTTTAAAATCTATTTAACTTAACCACAAATAAACACAAAAAAAACTCAATTTCGAGTTTGTTAATTTTCTAGATGTTTGTCGAGCACAAAAGAATTATAACATACAATCCATTGGGTTATCGCTATACACGTCAAACTATACCTGGCCAATGTCTATTGCTGTGGATAATACTGGATAATGGAAACTCTGCTTTTGATCTATGCTGGAAATGCATGATCGTTTATATGGTGGATCAGAAATATGAAAACACTTGAATTTTGAAGTAGGTAATTTTTAAGTCTAAATCAAATTATATTTATAAAAGGTCTATGCCTATAGGTTTTCGATTTCTAAACGTTTTGATAAAAAATCCAATATGAATTGTTTGCCATTATCTTCAAATTATAATACATCTATAAAAGTTATTTTTAAACTGTGAATTAAAAAAAAAACGACATGAAAAGTGAGCTTAATTCGTAGATGAAAAAAAAAATTAGATCCCCCCTAATAAGATACTCAATAGCAGGGGTTCTCAACCTGTGAGTCGCGATCACCTTGGCGGTCGATTGACGATTTGCCAGGGGTCGCCTAAGACCATTGAAAATATGGATTGTTATTGTCTGTTCTTCTATTGCTCTGTGTGTGTGTGGGGGGGGGGCGGGGGGTTGCAGCAGAGTGGGGAATTCTAAAATGGGGTTGCCGAGCTTAAAAGGTTGAAAACCGCCGCTCAATAGAGTCCTAAAACTCACCAAGCACCCTAATGATTATTTTTTAAAAAAGAGACTTTGTCAATACAATAAAAAAAATACACAGTGAAGTTGTAACAAACACACTGACCACGCTAATAAAATGTTATCACAAACATAACCACTTCTATGAACTGTATTGCTGTTGTGGCTCTAGAGAAACATATTTTGTCGCGCTATAAAAAATAACGCCTGCTATCCTACTCTTTAAGAATGACACTCGTGCATGGATCTTTAGAAGATCATCAGCGAGATGGAGAGAGACTAAAAAGGTTTTCACAGTTAGATCAAGTCTCTATTGCTAAAATCTCATAACTTGTTGACCCGAACACGAAGTAGAACCACATTTGACGCTGCTTGACTGGAGCCCAGAATCGATTTCATCCTTATATTATCCTCCAGTGATTTCCTTGTAGGCCGAGGCGTGTTAGTCTTGCTTTAAAAACAGTGAGAACATGATCAGTTTAGCTGACTAATGCTCTTTGCCACAGAGGGGGAAAAAAACCGCCTCTTTTCAGAAATAATGGCTAATGGAGTCTTTGTAGCACATTTTTGCCTCCATAATTTGTTCCAGTCAAAAAAAAACTTTTTTGTTTCCTAGTATATGGCTAGCTGTTTGAATATAAAGTCAGTTATAAGAGACTGTGGACCACGTGATATTCATGAACGTAGATTGGTGTATTTACTCACAGAGCTGTTCAAATATTTTTTGGTTTGCTAACAACTTAATAGTTAATTAAAAAGGAATTAAAAATCTATAATAAAGGGAAAAATGAAACAAAAAGGGGCTTGCGTTACTTAGAAAAAAAACACACCATTACAGGCTATATAATAGCTCAGCTAAATGCATCAGACATACATCTATAACAGATTTTAAAAAATTATTTCAAGGGGAGTTATATCAGTTGTTTTTTTACTCTAGCTTGTGGTCAGTACAGAAAATGTTTTGAAGTGTCTGTGAAAATGGAATCTTGTAATATCTTTTAGTCCTTACGAAATGTGCAACTTTGTTGTTGGGTTGTACGAATCTTTGAAAAAACAAAAATTAGTGTCCTTAAACTTGTATTCTTTTATTATTAAGTTTGTAACAGCCAGAGATCTAAGACCGCAGCTCAAAAGTTACAAAATTTTGTTTTTTTGTTGACATATTTTACACCATACATTTGCAGTAACTCATCCTAATAGCGATAGTGTGACCAAAACAATCACCAAGAAAGCAACAAACTTGAATAAACTTCAACCTAGAAAGTGAAACAATGTTCATGTACATTTCAACAATCATAACATAACCACATTAGCCAATAAATGACTTTAGAACACCAAAGGGTAAAAACTAGTCAACAGTGACTTGATTTAGAGCCATAATTCTAGTGTGATCTTTTGTGTCAGTGTGTCCTCCACTGGCTGCTTGAAGACTCATTATTATTATTTGAATGAGAACACGTACTTGTCTCCTTAAAATAATGCTTTTGGGCATCTCAGACACGTCCGTTGAAGGGCGGTAACTCGCGTAACACTAGACGTTTTTTGACTGCTCACCGGAGAATCACTTTTAATAAAAAGGCCACTCTTTCCCAACTTGAAAAGATAGCCACTAGGCGTAATTATATCAACAAGATTCACGCTTTCTCACAGGAAGTTGAAGGATTAGCATCCATCTTGAATCAAGCGCCTCCTATGAACTGGCAATGGCTGCTAGAAATGAAACACTAGCACATAGCTATGAAAACATTGTCCAATGGGTGTAAAAATAAATCGGCACTTTCAAATCTCTGAATCCATTACTCCAGAAAGTATATAAATCCATTTCAATGTCAACTAATCGAACCATTTGCTTGTGGCAATAAATGCACAGCTATACTAGCATCGATATAATCTTTCGGGCCACATATAGCTCCCGTTCAGAATTGAAGTGGTACTCGAAACACGAGACAGAGGCTGCGCTATGGTTTCCGGTATTAGTCTCCACTTCCTGTCACTCGTAGAGTCTATTCTTGTTTAATGACCTCACATCATTAAGCTTTAAGTTTAGAGCAAAAATATTTGATAAATTGAATCGTCTCCCTTGGTTATTTCAAACTGTAAAGGTCGATCTGTCTGACATATCACAAAATATCGGACATGAAATTTAACAATTCATTGTTGTGATTACTTGAAAATAAAAACCATAAAAAAATATATTTATAGATATATTATTTTGTGTCACGAACATAGGAAATAATGTAGAATCGATACTATCGGAAAACATAAATTTAAGATCGATCCTCTTGGTGTAGAGCTGTGCGTGTTTGAGTTTCTATGAAACAAAGAGCATTGCCAACAGCGAGGCACAAAAAAAAGAACAAACGGTATTATACACTTAATAAAGATGTCAGTCAATTCATGAGCACTGAAAGCAAACACAATTAGATCAGCGGCAAGGCCAAAACAAACATGGAGTGGTGAATTTAAACATTTTTATGCACGATTTTTTCAGTCTTCACACCAAGCAGCATAGTGATGCTGCATCCCCCATTGACAACATAGTGATGCTGCATCCCCTATTGACAACATAGTGATGCTGCATCCCCCATTGACAACATAGTGATGCTGCATCCCCCATTGACAACATAGTGATGCTGCATCCCCCATTGACAACATAGTGATGCTGCATCCCCTATTGACAACGTAGTGATGCTGCATCCCCCATTGACAACGTAGTGATGCTGCATCCCCCATTGACAACATAGTGATGCTGCATCCCTTATTGACAACATAGTGATGCTGCATCCCCCATTGACAACATAGTGATGCTGCATCCCCCATTGACAACATAGTGACGCTGCATCCCCCATTGACAACATAGTGATGCTGCATCCCCTATTGACAACATAGTGATGCTGCATCCCCTATTGACAACATAGTGATGCTGCATCCCCCATTGACAACATAGTGACGCTGCATCCCTTATTGACAACATAGTGATGCTGCATCCCCCCTTGACAACATAGTGATGCTGCATCCCCCATTGACAACATAGTGATGCTGCATCCCCCATTGACAACATAGTGATGCTGCATCCCCCATTGACAACATAGTGAGGCTGCATCCCTTATTGACAACATAGTGATGCTGCATCCCCCATTGACAACATAGTGATGCTGCATCCCCCATTGACAACATAGTGAGGCTGCATCCCTTAATGACAACATAGTGAGGCTGCATCCCTTAATGACAACATAGTGATGCTGCATCCCTTATTGACAACATAGTGAGGCTGCATTGACAACATAGTTATGCTGCATCCCCCATTGACAACATAGTGATGCTGAATCCCCCATTGACAACATAGTGATGCTGCATCCCCCATTGACAACATAGTGACGCTGCATCCCTTATTGACAACATAGTGATGCTGCATCCCCCATTGACAACATAGTGATGCTGCATCCCCCATTGAAAACATAGTGATGCTGCATCCCCCATTGACAACATAGTGATGCTGCATTCCCATTGACAACTGTCATGTTCGCGGACAAATAAAAACTATTTGACTAGATTGCAGAAGTTTCAAAGTTTGTGTAAATATTACATTAATAACGTTTAGCAAAAGTGTTTTTTTTATTTGTGATCTCGATATGACCACCATTACCCTGACCCAAGGCCGGCCCTGCCCTGACCACCATTACCCGGCATGCTTCTGAGTTTTTCGTTGATAAAATTGTTTTGTCAAAAATGGTTATAATTTGTAATAAAATGCAGTAATGCACTTAATGAGGATACCAAAGATGTGGAGCTCGTATGTTGCTGTACTTAAATAGAAAGCTTGAATCTGGCAAGTAAAAGTTTTCCATCTAGCCCCAGAGGTCCTTAAGGAAGGGATGTAACCATCGAACTAGTTATTCAGTTGAATCCAGACCAGAGTGTCTGAGTTGACAAATCAGTTGCCATGGACACAGGATTGTTGGATAAAAAATGCATTCATATTAATGTTTTGCTTGTGTTTTTAAGATGATTCTATTATATATTTATGTTAAATGTTTAAGCACCCTTCTTCCCCCCCCCCCCGAAAAAGTTTGTGTAGTCTGTCTGTCTGTATGCCCGTCCTTCCCGTTTAGATCTCAGGAAGAAGAATAGATATGAAAATCCGATATCATGATATTTAAGGGTGACCGGTCATTTCCTCCCCGGTCACTTCATTCCCGGTCACTTCATCCCCTGGTCATTTCCTCCCCGGTCACTTCATCTCCTGGTCATTTCCTCCCCGGTCACTTCATCCCCGGTCACTTCATCCCCTGGTCATTTCCTCCCCGGTCACTTCATCCTCGGTCACTTCATCCTTGGTCACTTCATCCCCGGTCACTTCACCCCGGTCACTTCATCCCCGGTAATTTCATCCCCAATTAAATATTTTTTCTTATTCATTGTTTACTTGTGCTGTTAAGGCTTTGACTTTAAGCCCTCATTTCATCTAATATATAAATAGGATTATATAGAATGCTTTTTTGATGAAGTGACCGGGGATGAAATGACCGGGCACCTAGTAACTCATCAAAAGTATTCTGTCTTATTTTGTTTCAGACTTCTGCTAGGTCATCTATTTACTCCTTTGTGTTTCCGTTAGTCGTGTCATCCAGTAATAGTTATTGTAAAAATGTGTCTTTTAAATGTCTTGGCTGCATTTCCTTGTGTGTGTGTGCGTGTGTGTGAGAGAGAGATAGAGAGATAGAGAGAGACAGTGAGAGAGAGACAGAGAGAGAGAGAGAGAGAGAGAGAAGAGGAGAGGAGAGAAAGGAACAATGAGAAAAGAAAGGAATAGAAAAGCAACTTGCCATCTCTCATGTTACAGAATCCCCCCCCCCTCTCCCCTCGTTGGACCAGATCTATGATAATGTACGATCTAAGGCCAGTCATAAATCACTTATTAGCCGAGGATCAGCGCTGCCCTCTCAACGTCTTCTGTGTGTCAGAGTGTGTATGTGCATGAATAGGTTTGCGTGTGAATTAATATATGTGTGATTGCGTGTGTATGAAAGTGTATGTGTGTGTGCGCGTGTGTTTCAGTGTGCTGTAGATGTTAAGTTTTTATAGCGGAAGAGATTCCGCTTAGCCAACCGATCAACGAGACAGAACAAATTTCCTTACCGCTTAATTTAAAGATTGGCTTTCGAGGGCGGCTAACTAAACGGGCAGCAGAGTTTGACCTGGTTCCGTTCCCAACGATTATTTAGAACAGACACCTACAAAGTTGAGGGGGATGGACAATTAAGTTAACCCGAAATATCCTAGAGCTGATTGACCCGATTTATTAACCCCATTCTAGTTTTTGTTTTTTTTAAGCAGAGGCGTCACTTCCAGGGCCCTAAATGTATCAGTGGGATGGAATCATACACAACAATTACTCAAATAATAGCACCTCTTTGATCTTCGTTTACAGAGTTCGCCTGGTCGTGTCCTGGTCTTGTCCTGGACTTGTCCTGGTCTTGTCCTGGTCTTTTCGTGTGGTGTTCTGCCCGCCTCCATCCCTCGCCGTGTATGGTGGGACAGGATTTAGTCATCTTACATTTGGAAGAAAAATCCGAAACATGTGAAGCAAAAACAAAACATAAAGTGTACACCTAAACTAAACTATTTTAATACAATGTTTTAGCCTCGTGTCCCAATGAACAAATGATGTCCAATGATTTTGAAACAGTGTTTCAGATTTATGAAATATTGTTTTAAATAATAGGTCTAGAGGATAGAGAGAACCAGTGGAGATTTTTACTAAAAACTAAACAAGGTCAAGGACGCTAAATTGAACTTCAAAATGACCAACTCAATACAAGCTACAAACAGAAGAGCGCCCACAAATGTTGCTTCATCAATGCTAAACTAACCACACAAAATGATCATGAAAACGTTTAAAAACCCCATAGCTTAGCAGCGCTGCCTTTGTACACCGGATATACCAACACGTTGCTAGGCTCTCCGCCGTGTACGGAAGTCTCCACAGTAAGTGTAGATCAGTGATGAACTTGAAAAGGTTTACGATATTTCTGCGCACTTTTCAGCCTTGTAAAATCATAGTACTACTTTCGCTTGCAGAACATAGCCGTTTGTATTCTTGAGTTGCTTACAGTGATCTTTATGGCGCCATTTCAATTTATCCATTCATGATCAAATCTCTCCAATCTTCTCTTTTTTCCTTACATTTTTGTTTAGGTTTCTTTATATCGTTATTGTTATCGGTCGTTGACTTGTAGCAGCAACTAAACCGTTGTAGTCTTAATGTATCTTAATTTGAATAACTTCTTTTTGTGGACACATTAAATAGAACTTTAATTATAATATAGCCAACATCAAGTTAATATGAAATGAAATCAAAGTAGTAGTCTTGAGTAATAATATTCTGTAAGAAACTCTAACTCCCTACAATAACACAACCGTTCAGTCTCACGTCTTGGAGTCGTCTCCCATAACTAAGATCAAGTGACGACAATGCCGCCTTTGTTGCGTCATTCAAAACCAATCGCTAGCCTCTTCCCACCGTCACCATAGAAACACACACACACGCACACTCCATAACAATCGCCTCAACATTTCTCCATATCGCATTCTCTTTCTATATTATTTTATTTGATGGTTTCAACTTGAAGACTGTCCACTGGATCTTGCCAAGTGAAATTTTAACAATGGGCAGATCACTACGTGGACACATTCTCGTGTGCACATCTATGATCTAGTACTGACGGACTGACACATTCATTGATCTATTCAAGGCTTTATTTCTACGAATTTTGACATAATGAACGAGCCTAAGGTTTTCACGTCTGCTTGACTGGAACTGAAATAATCACGTGACTGAGGGTGCTATATCGAAAACTTTCATCTAACATGAAAAAAGAAAGATAACAAATACAATAAAAGAAGACAAATATCTCCAGACTTCAGTCAACAAAAGCAATCTTTTCTCCGTTAACCCTTCTCCACCGCCTTTGAGTTCACGTGTAGATAGTCATCCTGCTAGGCACAGAGGAGGAGCACGAGGACAGGGTCGCCCAAAGAAACGTTGTAGCTGGACAACTGGGAAGAGTGGATGAATATAATGACGTGAACCATCACATCACCCCTACGTTACAGCATCATTACGTCATAGAACCCCTTACGCCACAGCACTCCTACGTCACAGCACCCCTACGACTTAAGTTGTGGGGCATATGAGAGGAGGGGATTTCTTTTTTTTTTTTTGGGGGGGGGGGGTGAAGGGTATGGAGCTAAAAACGGTTAAAACATTTGTTATGGAAGTTTACAAACGAGGTTTGAAGTAGCTTTTTTGTTTGTTTGCATTATCTATTGTATCTTCAAATTATCTAAATGTTCAACCATTTTCAAATTGAGGGAAAGCTGCCCCCATCTTCCACGAATGACCTTTTAGACATTGACTGCACTGACCTACAGTCTAAGTTTTGTATGTCACGCGGCCGATGCTGCTATCACCCCTGATTAAAGAGTCTACAGTTAACTTGGCTGTGTTCTGCTAGCATTTACTTTGAGTTCACTGGAGCGTGAAATCAGGATACCCTACTAAGTCAAATTAGAGCCATTGGCATGGTGAATGTTAAGCGTTTGATTATCCAGTTGATCGGTAAAGCTAATATCATTTGATTGATGGTTATTGACAGATATCCAAGACCGACATTTAATGCCAGATACCCATTGAGTGATATCGTGTGCTATCAAAGCGAGATAATCAAACGATTGTAGGCAAACAATGGCTTTAAGCTTGAAGCCCCCAAGAGTCTGATTCATCAATATGCAGTTACTGACATGTATCAAACATCAGTCCAATGATTTCCAACGAGATATGGATACATTCATTTAATATCAATGACATTTAAATATTGACAACATAAGAACAATGGACACCTACGGATCTCAAATGTTTGCGTTTGATTATAACGCATAAGAATGAAGATTGCTTGACATTGACAGACAATATGAAAAGTCTGACGTGAGTATAACACCGGAGTATAAAGGGCTGTATTATATATGTTACTAGCCTGATATAAAGGGCTATGTTATATATGTTACTAGCCTGATATAAAGGGCTTTGTTATATATGTTACTAGCCGGATATAAAGGGCTATGTTATATATGTTACTATCCGGATATAAAGGGCTATATTATATATGTTACCATCCGGATATAAAGGACTATGTTATATATGTTACTAGACTGATATAAAGGGCTGTTATATATGTTACTATTCGGATATAAAGGGCCATGTTATATATGTTACTATCCGGATATAAAGGACCATGTTATATATGTTACTATCCGGATATAAAGGGCCATGTTATATTTGTTACTATCCGGATATAAAGGGCTATGTTATATATGTTACTATCCGGATATAAAGGGCTATGTTATATATGTTACTATCCGGATATAAAGGGCTATGTTATATGTGTTACTTGCCTGATATAAAGGGCTATGTTATATATGTTACTATCCGGATATTAAGGGCTATGTTATATATGTTACTATCCGGATATAAAGGGCTATGTTATATATGTTACTATCCGGATATAAAGGGCTATGTTATATATGTTACTATCCGGATTTAAAGGGCCATGTTATATATGTTACTAGCCTGATATAAAGGGCTATGTTATATATTGTTGTAAACTTGTTCCCCCCGACTGACCATTTTTTCACACGGGAGTACTTTTTGAATTTTGTTTATGTTTGGAGGCTAAAATGACCTGAGTGAGTGTGTTGATGTGTAAAGTAACTGGAGTGATGATCGCGGATTTTTCAACGGGGGATGGTTTTTTTCTTGAATCGGTTTTTGTGAATAGTTGTATGTACATTTGATTAGGAGAACTGTGAAATAATTTCGATTACTTGGAGTATTGACTGTTCGTAGTGGATTGTGCTTCTGCAACCAGAAGGATATCGGCGACCTGACAATCGGTGAGTTCACTTTCTTTAGTCTACTCCAAAGTCGTAACAATATGTTGCTAGCCTGATATAAAGGGATATGTTATTTATGTTGCTAGCCGAATATAAAGGGCTATGTTATTTATGTTGCTAGCCTGATATAAAGGGCTATGTTATTTATGTTACTAGCCTGATATAAAGGGCTATGTTATATATGTTACTAGCCGGATATAAAGGGCTATGTTATATATGTTACTAGCCTGATATAAAGGGCTATGTTATATATGTTACTAGCCTTATATAAAGGGCTATGTTATATATGTTACTAGCCTGATATAAAGGGCTATGTTATATATGTTACTAGCCTGATATAAAGGACTATGTTATATATGTTACTAGCCTGATATAAAGGGCTATGTTATATATGTTACTAGCCTGATATAAAGGGCTATGTTATATATGTTACTAGCCTGATATAAAGGGCTATGTTATATATGTTACTAGCCTGATATAAAGGGCTATGTTATATATGTTACTAGCCTGATATAAAGGGCTATGTTATTTATGTTACTAGCCTGATATAAAGGGCTATGTTATTTATGTTACTAGCCTGATATAAAGGGCTATGTTATATATGTTACTAGCCTGATGTAAAGGGCTATGTTATATATGTTACTAGCCTGATGTAAAGGGCTATGTTATTTATGTTACTAGCTGGATATGACCCTCGGGCTGCGGGCCTTAGATTTGGTATTACCGATTTACTGGTTTGAATTTAGATCTATGTTAAACATGGAGAATATTCCTTTCACATTTTTTTTATTTTGCCACGAAATCAATAGTAAAGTGTGAAAATAGGTTTACCCGATTTATTAAAAGGTTTCTTTAGATACAGTTGGGTACCTTTTGTCTATTTTTAGGGCCTGTGACAAGTCGGATTAAAGTATTTGCCGTTTTGGGTGTCTAGGGGATTTTTAAGGTTTGAGAATCCTCACATGCACATATAAACTACAAGCACAGCGTTATAATGCAGGCAACAAATGCTATATTTAGATGTAAAATATGTACAGTTTATTATACAAAATAAGATAATGAAAGGTGAAATGCTGTACAGTTGCTAGTATGGGATCTAGCTTATTAACATGTAGGAGACTATCATCATCAGATATTAGAACCAAGTGGTCTGAGTGTCATTAGGCTGGTTGCTTAGCTTTTGGGTCCTGTGCTGCACTGGTGAGACGGGTGTGGCTGGTACTGATGCTGACTGCTGGTGGGCTGGTGTAGTGGATCCAGGCTCCGGTTGCAGTCCAACGTTGTATGGTTGCAGAGCTAAGCTGCGTCTACCAATCAGTTAAGCCAGTGACGAGTCTGTGGCTAGCGTTGTTACTTGGACTCTTGAAGGATGAGTAGGACTGATGTCTGCAGATCTGGTGCCAGCAACTCTGTTATCAGCTTTAAGTTGCTAAGATTTCAGGCGGATGTAGCCTATAGATAAAAGCTGCAACGATATGATGTATACGTCGGTTTAGCCATAATGATAACACTGGGAGGTAGATGCCTTTCCGTGAAGGACATCTTCAGACTGATGTAGGGAAACTATATGCTAGCTTCATAAATACCAAAGGGAACTAACAAATGAATATAGTGTCCCATCAAGGGAGATAACAATAATAATGGGGACTCCCATAAAGGGGAATAACAAACAGTACTAAGTGATATATGATAAGTAATACAAGTGATGATGTTCACCAGTCACGGTGAATAGCAAGTAAATACATCGCTTAGATAAATGAGATGAAAGGGGACGGGGAGATCAACGTCTGATACTCGCCCATGCTCTCACATAAGTAAACATAGAGCATAAGTAAATACATACTCAGTAATAAGACGTTTATAGAAATGTTTTGATAATTCCCTGCCAAGGAATTAATCAATGATGATATATTGAAGGCTCGTGCTGAGCGCTAATATATCCGAGTTCAATTAATAATAGTTAAAGAGCTAAATACATCTGGTAATAATTGTTAATATATTCTAGTCCAGATGGCTTGAGCTTTTAGCCACAAAGTCATGATATAAAATATAAGTATACAGTAATCTACTTACATTATGCATGATAAGAATGCACAAATATGTACACAAATAATGTAGTAATAAATGCACAAATACATTACTAAGTAAAATGGTTCTCAAGCACTTTACTAAGTTACATACCACCAATCCAAAGTGAAATAAGGGAATGAAAATAGTCCAGAGCTCAAGCAAGAGATAGATGTGCTCCCTGTGGGCTATCCAGGGTGAATGAGATCGGACGATGAAGTTTGTCCATATACACGTGGATAGCAAGGGGGGGTGGGTGAGTGGCGGGAGATAGGTGCAAAGGTGGTCTAGACTATTTGACGTCTTTGACAAAGGGGTCCACGCTTGACCGTGACGAGAGTTTCCGGGAGATAGACATTGCGCGAAGGCGCGAGTTGAAAGTCCAGGAAATCAGCCCAGGTAGTCAGGTGGATTATGAAGGGGAGATTATCAGAGCTCGGCCAAATCAAGGGAGATTATACCTTGATAATGGCTAGTGCTAGACGAACAGCGTTGCCCGAGGCGTTGAGTTGAATGGGTACTTTGAAGTGACCAGCCGCTCCCGGAAAGGGGGGGGTCACCGGATGTTTTCCAAGATAGATGGAGGGAGTGTACTCTTGTCAAAGGAGTCTAGTGTGGCGCGTGTCAAGGTGGGGATAGTAAATGTGACATCGATGCCGAATGGGGGTGGGGTTGGATTGGAGGGCGGTGGCTGTGTTTTTAGCGCTTGATCGCTAAATTAGTGCAATTGATGATTAATAGCGTGCAAATAAATTAATTAAATGCTTAGACCTGAGTGATATCTTGAGTGAGCTAAAACGGATCGTCACAGGGCCCTCCGGTAGTGGTAGGGGCATTAAATATACATTACAGTCTCCGCCATGACCTAAGGAACAATTATACCAAGTTTTATCAAGTAACTGTTATATTTCTATGCGGGACATCCATACATACTTACATACACACATACTTACATACATACTTACATACATACATACATACATACTTACATACATACATACTTACATACATACATACTTACATACATACATACATACATACATACATACATACATACATACTTACATACATACATACTTACATACATACATACTTACATACATACATACTTACATACATACATACTTACATACATACATACTTACATACATACATACTTACATACATACATACTTACATACATACATACTTACATACATACATACATACTTACATACATACATACTTACATACATACATACTTACATACATACATACATACTTACATACATACATACTTACATCCATACATACTTACATACATACATACTTACATACATACATACGTCTTACTTTCTGCTTAATATATTAGATAGTTGCACCAAGCAGGAAAAGCTCGACTAACAAGGTGCCTATTTACCACTCCAATCAGATACAATAGGATACTGTCCCTGAAGATGACCTCCCCGTCAGTGAAAAAATGACCTGTCCGCCTGCGTCAAGATGACTTGTCACTGTGACAAGATGACCTGCCCACACTGACAGTTTGTGATGATAAATTATTCTTTGAACAGTGGAATGGCTAATGAAGAAAAGAAAGGACGGTAAAAAAAATCGTTTTTAAAAATATAAGTCTATTATAAGCTTATACAGTAGCCTGTACGATGCATTACTTTCTCGGATGCTGATAGGAAATCCCCTGAAGGTAACTTCACAAACATGCAGAGCCTAAACCTTGGAGATCAGGACAAAAGTCATGTAGGAAATCCCCTGAAGGTAACTTCACAAACATGCAGAGCCTAAACCTTGGAGATCAGGACAAAAGTCATGTAGGAAATCCCCTGAAGGTAACTTCACATACATGCAGAGCCTAAACCTTGGAGATCAGGACAAAAGTCATGTAGGAAATCCCCTGAAGGTAACTTCACATACATGCAGAGCCTAAACCTTGGAGATCAGGACAAAAGTCATGTAGGAAATCCCCTGAAGGTAACTTCACATACATGCAGAGCCTAAACCTTGGAGATCAGGACAAAAGTCATGTAGGAAATCCCCTGAAGGTAACTTCACAAACATGCAGAGCCTAAACCTTGGAGATCAGGACAAAAGTCATGTAGGAAATCCCCTGAAGATAACTTCACAAACATGCAGAGCCTAAACCTTGGAGATCAGGACAAAAGTCATGTAGGAAATCCCCTGAAGGTAACTTCACATACATGCAGAGCCTAAACCTTGGAGATCAGGACAAAAGTCATGTAGGAAATCCCCTGAAGGTAACTTCACAAACATGCAGAGCCTAAACCTTGGAGATCAGGACAAAAGTCATGTAGGAAATCCCCTGAAGGTAACTTCACATACATGCAGAGCCTAAACCTTGGAGATCAGGACAAAAGTCATGTAGGAAATCCCCTGAAGGTAACTTCACATACATGCAGAGCCTAAACCTTGGAGATCAAGACAAAAGTCATGTAGGAAATCCCCTGAAGGTAACTTCACAAACATGCAGAGCCTAAACCTTGGAGATCAGGACAAAAGTCATGTAGGAAATCCCCTGAAGATAACTTCACAAACATGCAGAGCCTAAACCTTGGAGATCAGGACAAAAGTCATGTAGGAAATCCCCTGAAGGTAACTTCACATACATGCAGAGCCTAAACCTTGGAGATCAGGACAAAAGTCATGTAGGAAATCCCCTGAAGGTAACTTCACATACATGCAGAGCCTAAACCTTGGAGATCAAGACAAAAGTCATGTAGGAAATCCCCTGAAGGTAACTTCACAAACATGCAAGGCCTAAACCTTGGAGATCAAGACAAAAGTCATGTAGGAAATCCCCTGAAGGTAACTTCACATACATGCAGAGCCTAAACCTTGGAGATCAGGACAAAAGTCATGTAGGAAATCCCCTGAAGGTAACTTCACAAACATGCAGAGCCTAAACCTTGGAGATCAGGACAAAAGTCATGTAGGAAATCCCCTGAAGGTAACTTCACATACATGCAGAGCCTAAACCTTGGAGATCAGGACAAAAGTCATGTAGGAAATCCCCTGAAGGTAACTTCACAAACATGCAGAGCCTAAACCTTGGAGATCAAGACAAAAGTCATGTAGGAAATCCCCTGAAGGTAACTTCACAAACATGCATAGCCTAAACCTTGGAGATCAAGACAAAAGTCATGTAGGAAATCCCCTGAAGGTAACTTCACATACATGCAGAGCCTAAACCTTGGAGATCAGGACAAAAGTCATGTAGGAAATCCCCTGAAGGTAACTTCACAAACATGCAGAGCCTAAACCTTGGAGATCAAGACAAAAGTCATGTAGGAAATCCCCTGAAGGTAACTTCACATACATGCAGAGCCTAAACCTTGGAGATCAGGACAAAAGTCATGTAGGAAATCCCCTGAAGGTAACTTCACATACATGCAGAGCCTAAACCTTGGAGATCAGGACAAAAGTCATGTAGGAAATCCCCTGAAGGTAACTTCACAAACATGCAGAGCCTAAACCTTGGAGATCAGGACAAAAGTCATGTAGGAAATCCCCTGAAGGTAACTTCACAAACATGCAGAGCCTAAACCTTGGAGATCAGGACAAAAGTCATGTAGGAAATCCCCTGAAGGTAACTTCACAAACATGCAGAGCCTAAACCTTGGAGATCAGGACAAAAGTCATGTAGGAAATCCCCTGAAGGTAACTTCACAAACATGCAGAGCCTAAACCTTGGAGATCAGGACAAAAGTCATGTAGGAAATCCCCTGAAGGTAACTTCACAAACATGCAGAGCCTAAACCTTGGAGATCAGGACAAAAGTCATGGTCGAAAAAAAAAAGTTGAAACACAAAATTGAAACCGTGTTTCCAGCCCTTCCCTGAAAAAAAGGTATCAAATCAAGTATCAGATCTTATAGGAGTGTTTAGCTTTATAGTTCAAATACGGTTAATCGAACCATCTGCTGATAAGGGCCGAATCCTAAAGTACCGAAACAAATCCTGTTCTACAGTAGAATCGGTTCAACGTACCAGCAGGTTTTTACGAAAAAAAAAAAAGATCATGCCTTGATATAGTCCGATTAATTCAAATTTGTGTATAATAAATGGCATGGAAAAAAAACAACAACACCCTGTAGACTACGCGAACACAAATATTTGGGTACTGTACAAGATGCATTCACTTTGAATTTTTAAAAAGTTTGAAATATTTCCAAGTTTTAAATTAAATGCTTGAAATCGCTTTCTTAGTCCTTAGAATTATAATAAGTGTATGTGCCAGATTTAGCTACAAATCATTTCATTTGGTTTGCAGCAAAAGAAAAAAAAAGAAGTTAATTAATTTTCTTTTTTTTTTTCTTTAAGTTTAATTGAGTTAATCAGGGAAGATAATCAAGAGATGTACATTTCAGAAAGTTCAAGGTTGCCATTCCTCAAAGGACAGATCATTTAATGTGGTGCCCCTTTACAAGCTTTTATCAACTCACTCTGTCAGTCTGTCTGTTTCTGTCTGTAAGATACACATTTTGATAGGTTATTTTCCCGACACCAATGCCTGGATCAAGTTGAAAATTACACACTTATTTGTTGTACCTAACAAAACACGAATCAATCGAAGAAATGACCAAGGAATAAATTAAAGAATTATTGTAATTAATTATTTTGAATGATATCGAAGAAGGGAAATAAATGCTACTTATTAAGAGATGTGGCTATTTATCTGGATTTATTCCCCTTATTGCATTTCGTACATGTTTTTTCTCACACTTTTCATTCTCGGATCAAGTTGAAATATTACATAATTATTCATAGTCGATGACAATACAGGAATCAATCCAAAAAATAACCACTGGGCTAATCATTTAGTACTACTAAATTAATTTCAATGAGATTTCATACCTTTTAAACTTGACAGAGATGACGTCATGTTAGGGTTTAAGCAATTTACGAGCACATTTCACTCTTAATCATACAACAAAAGACTCATCTATAATAGATTATGAAGACTTTAATCTTGATTAACAAACAATAACATGTCAATTACAACTTCGTTTACATTCATCTATTCTTTGATTCCGTCTATCTTTTGTTTTCAACACGCATTCGCACCATTCCACATTCACACTATACAGCTCACGTAACATTCGCACCATTCCACATTCACACTATACTTCTCACGTAAAATTCGCACCATTCCACATTTACACTATACTTCTCACGTAACATTCGCATCATTCCACATTTACACTATACTTCTCACGTAACATTCGCACCATTCTACATTCACACTATACAGCTCACTTAACATTCGCACCATTCTACATTCACACTATGCTGCTCACGTAACATTCGCACCATTCTACATTCACACTATGCTGCTCACGTAACATTCGCAGCATTCTACATTCACACTATGCTGCTCACGTAACATTCGCACCATTCCACATTCACACTGTGCTGCTCACGTAACATTCGCACCATTCCACATTCACACTATACTTCTCACGTAAAATTCGCACCATTCCACATTTACACTATACTTCTCACGTAACATTCGCACCATTCCACATTTACACTATACTTCTGACGTAACATTCGCACCATTCTACGTTCACACTATGCTGCTCACGTAACATTCGCACCATTCTACATTCACACTATACTTCTCACGTAACATTCGCACCATTCTACATTCACACTATGCTGCTCACGTAACATTCGCACCATTCTACATTCACACTATGCTGCTTACGTAACATTCGCACCATTCTACATTTACACTATACTTCTCACGTAACATTCGCACCATTCTACATTCACACTATACTTCTCACGTAACATTCGCACTATTCTACATTCACACTATGCTGCTCACGTAACATTTGCACCATTCCACATTCACACTGTGCTGTTCACGTAACATTTGCACCATTCCACATTCACACTATACAGCTCACGTAACATTCGCACCATTCCACATTCACACTGTGCTGCTCACGTAACATTCGCACCATTCCACATTCACACTATACAGCTCACGTAACATTCGCACCATTCCACATTCACACTATGCTGCGCACGAAACATTCGCACCATTCCACATTTACAATATACAGCTCACGTAACATTCGCACCATTCCACATTCACACTATGCTGCGCACGAAACATTCGCACCATTCCACATTCACACTGTGCTGCTCACGTAACATTCGCACCATTCCACATTCACACTATACAGCTCACGTAACATTCGCACCATTCCACATTCACACTATACAGCTCACGTAACATTCGCACCATTCCACATTCACACTATGCTGCGCACGTAACATTCGCATCATTCCACATTCACACTATACAGCTCACTTAAAATTCGCACCATTCCACATTCACACTATACAGCTCACTTAAAATTCGCACCATTCCACATTCACACTATGCTGCGCACGAAACATTCGCACCATTCCACATTCACACTATGCTGCGCACGAAACATTCGCACCATTCCACATTCACACTGTGCTGCTCACGTAACATTCGCACCATTCCAAATTTACACTGTACAGCTCACGTAACATTCGCACCATTCCACATTCACACTATGCTGCGCACGAAACATTCGCACCATTCCAAATTTACACTGTACAGCTCACGTAACATTCGCACCATTCCACATTCACACTATGCTGCGCACGAAACATTCGCACCATTCCACATTTACACTATACAGCTCACGTAACATTCGCACCATTCCACATTCACACTGTGCTGCGCACGTAACAATCGCACTATTCCACATTCACACTATGCTGCGCACGAAACATTCGCATCATTCCACATTCACACTATGCTGCTCACGTAACATTCGCACCATTCCACATTCACACTATGCTGCTCACGTAACGTTCGCACCATTCCACATTCACACTATACAGCTCACGTAACATTCGCAACATTCCACATTCACACTTTGCTGCCCACGTAACATTCGCATCATTCCACAT
The DNA here is from genome assembly GCF_947242115.1 of Biomphalaria glabrata. Lineage (NCBI taxonomy): Eukaryota > Metazoa > Mollusca > Gastropoda > Planorbidae > Biomphalaria > Biomphalaria glabrata. Next base: position 24,468,952 of record NC_074711.1, on the reverse strand, counting down.
TCACACTATGCTGCTCACGTAACATTCGCACCATTCCACATTCACACTATACAGCTCACGTAACATTCGCATCATTCCACATTCACACTGTGCTGCGCACGTAACATTCGCATCATTCCACATTCACACTATACAGCTCACGTAACATTCGCACCATTCCACATTCACACTATACAGCTCACTTAACATTCGCACCATTCCACATTCACACTATACAGCTCACGTAACATTCGCACCATTCCACATTCACACTGTGCTGCGCACGTAACATTCGCATCATTCCACATTCACACTATACAGCTCACGTAACATTCGCACCATTCCACATTCACACTATACAGCTCACTTAACATTCGCACCATTCCACATTCACACTATACAGCTCACTTAACATTCGCACCATTCCACATTCACACTATACAGCTCACTTAACATTCGCACCATTCCACATTCACACTTTACAGCTCACGTAACATTCGCACCATTCCACATTCATACTATACAGCTCACGTAACATTCGCAAAATTCCACATTCACTCTATACAGCTCACTTAACATTCGCACCATTCCACATTCACACTATACAGCTCACTTAACATTCGCACCATTCCACATTCACACTATACAGCTCACTTAACATTCGCACCATTCCACATTCACACTATACAGCTCACTTAACATTCGCACCATTCCACATTCACACTATACAGCTCACTTAACATTCGCACCATTCCACATTCACACTATACAGCTAACTTAACATTCGCACCATTCCACATTCATACTATACAGCTCACTTAACATTCGCATCATTCCACATTCATACTATACAGCTCACTTAACATTCGCACCATTCCACATTCACACTATACAGCTAACTTAACATTCGCAACTATCCACATTCACACTATACAGCTCACTTAACATTCGCACCATTCCACATTCATACTATGCTGCTTACGTAACATTCGCACCATTCCACATTCACACTATACAGCTCACGTAACATTCGCACCATTCCACATTCATACTATGCTGCTCACGTAACATTCGCACCATTCCACATTCACACTATACAGCTCACTTAACATTCGCACCATTCCACATTCACACTATACAGCTCACTTAACATTCGCACCATTCCACATTCATACTATACATGTCACTTAACATTCGCACCATTCCACATTCACACTATACAGCTCACTTAACATTCGCATCATTCCACATTCACACTATACAGCTCACGTAACATTCGCACCATTCCACATTCACACTATACAGCTCACTTAACATTCGCATCATTCCACATTCACACTATACAGCTCACTTAACATTCGCATCATTCCACATGTGACAAGTCAAAAACTCGCTGTCAGAGTCACTCTAATTTATCACAGCATTAATTATTATTTTTCCTTATTTATTTATTTTATTTTAATTATTTCTCCATCCTACCCCTAAATTATTCACCCGCCACACCTTTTCCCCTCTACCAGGCTAGACTTAGTCCACCACCTTGGAGAAAATTAGGCCAGTCCTTTCATTTATCTTCCCTTGACCGGGGCAAAGATACGCTCAGACTTTGATCTTATCCGCGGATGTCCGCCGCGATTGACGCCCCCCCCCCCCCCCTTGGGTGGAATATAGGTCACTCTTCCCCCCACGTCTCTCTTTGATCTAAGAGATTGCACGGGTCAATACACCGCGTGGTATTCCAAGGTGTGACTCTTGTCGGACTTCACCCACGTGTAAGATAATTCTTAGCCTAGGACATTTCCGGTGTCCACCCACACTTTTCAGGCATATATATATAGTAAACCAACTCAAATCACCCTCTCTTTCGCATTCGAGCTGAGCTATCGAGTCTGGACTATATCATTTATTCTCCCTCCTAGAGGAATACCTGGTGCCTCCCTCAGGTGTCTGCCTATTTATGTGCTGAGTGCTATCCAGCACTGCACTGTCCTACTGAGACCTGCCTAATTGCCTATCACCTATTGCCTAGTCATTGGATCAACGATCTATTTACCGGCAGTTGTGCTTAGTGCTAATCAGCGCTGCACTTGCCTAGTTGCTATCAAGAATCACCTATTGCCTATTTGCCTACTGGCCTATCTTTGTGCTTAGTGCTATTCAGCGCTGCACTTTCCTATTGAGCATCATCTACCGCCTACGGAGATCTACTCAACTCTACTACTTGGCGCTATCGGCATTGCCCGCCTATACGACAGCCCACCTGTCAAGCTATTAGGTGCGACGTCCCTATAGACCAGATCTGTGTGAGACGTCATAGCTACGCCAACCCTCTGCAGCTCACTGGACATATCCTGTCAACTACGCTGCCCACGGCAGATCAGCTCTGCCCGCAGTAACCTTGTGCCCACGGTATCCGGCCACCCGCCATACTGTGCCCACTACAGATACTAAAACTTGGGACTGAGACTCCACAAGAAATATATCGCCGGCGTCCCTCTATCCGCTAGAGCGCCACCCCCAGCTGCAGAACCTCAAGCCAGGACACAGCCAGCTGCGACATCAACAGGACAACCAGCTAAGTCAGAGGACAAAGTGACATACTCTCTTATTATGTGCAAGAGTGATGATTAAACATAGAATATACTAGAGATAGATGCAAACCCTCCCCCTTTTTATTATTATATGTATATTTATGTAAATAAATATCCTTTATTTTAACTTTTGTATCTATCTTTCATTGCTTTGTCTCGTTGCGTGCCTGCTCCCGATTCATATGCTGATAAGTGGGGGTGTGATTGCTTTCAAAAATAATCATCCCCTAGACGTAAATCGTGCCAAACACACATCACATTTCCCCACCTGTCACATTTTGGCGAGCCCGTCCGTGGATTTAACCCATTAGTACAGCAGGCACGAACAGGCAGCAATAACTAAATTCCATATCAATATTTTTTTTTTAATATTTATAAGTATCATCACTTCGCATTATCAAGAGTGTCACTTCTGTCATATTTTTATATTATTAGTACAACTGTATTTAACTTGTAATATTTCATTGCAGGAATTTTGTGATTAACGTAGGCAGACACCACATTCCCCTTTTACTCTTTCTTACATTCAGCGGCTCCTTTCTACATTTTACCTCTTACTATCTTCCACCTCATCCTCTTCCTAATCCGGCCTCTTTAACCATGGACTTAGCTGAATTAGCTTCAGATTTCGAGGCTGAAGGAATATTATGTGGATTTGAAGGTCTCGAGTTAGAAGACTACGTACGAAGACAGATTGAAAGGGCACAAAGAATGGAAGCCCATGAACTAAAAATGAATGCGATTAGGCAGGAAATACTAGAAATCAGACAGCGCTATAGACCGCAGAATTTGGAGCTGAAAAGCACACCCGCAAGACAAGACCAGGAAACAGAGGAGAGTGAAATCATGACTCATGTCGAAACAGAGCACACCGCCCCATCAGACACAGACGTTGCTAATAAAGGTGAAACTACCACACCTGATGCCCCTTCTCTCGACCAGTCCACCTTGTCTACCCAGCCCAACCCTTCAGCTCAGTCTAATAGTTCTGCAAACTGCGACGCTCCATTCCAGCCCCTGCCCTCAAGCAAATCCCCACCTAGAAAGGCACCAATCCAACAACCAGCCTTGCACAAAAACTGCAACTACCCAGCACGTAAGCCTCGTCATAACCAGAACAATCAAGCCCACCGTGACTGCAACAACAGCACGCGTGGCAACAAACTTAACCGTGCCTACCGTGACTGCAACAACAGCATGCGTAGCCACAAACCCAACCGCCATAAGCAGCAGGCCTCACAGAACATTTCAGTAATGACCGCGGTCCCCAAACCCTCTGAGTCTAATCAGCAAACACGGACTGATAGAACAGCGGGCGACCCATACGTCATATCAACACTGACTGTGGCCCCTGAACACACTGCCCTTGGCCCTACGAAAACGGAAGTCCTACCGGCACTTCCTCACCCTGTCTCATCTTCCCCCGGGATAGAGACCATTCTGGTTAACGGGCGGTACGTCCGATCCCTATTTGACACAGGCTGTGCGGTAAGCTCAGTTATCTGCAAAGCACTGGTTGATCCGGCTGATCTCACAGACAGAACTGTGACAATTCAGTCCCTTGACCGTGAGATTCCTCCAAAGGTTCTTCCTATTGCTAGGGTCCACGTAGAGTGCAGGTACGTACATGGCACCATTGACGCAGCCGTCATGGACACGCCAGTGTATGACTTCATTCTAGGCTCAAAATATGTTCCTCTTGGAGTAGTCAACAAGCCATACTTCTCTCTGCCCGTCGGTAGATCGACGAAGCAGAGACGTGGCCGCAACCAGCAGGTTGGAAGCCCTGGTCGCCACACTAACTCGCCTAGTCCCGACTCATCAGCCAAGCTCAAACCACTCTGCCCTGGCACTGACACTGCTAGGAAGTCACGAGTTAAGTCGTTTACCCGCGCTCGTGAGGGTCTACTTGACCCAGGCTACTCAGCCAAAATCAAACGACATTCCTCTGACATTGACAGTGTCAGAATGCCCCGAGGTAAGATGAACCCTTGCTCTCGTGGACTCACTCCTCTTCATGGCTCCTCAGCCACCATTCTGAATCAACCTCCCCCTGGCAGTGATAGTGTCAGGAAGTCACGAGGTAAGCCGAACCCTCGCGCTCGTGAAAACTCTTCTCACCCTGGCTCATCAGCCACCATTCAATATCAACCTTCCCCTGGCGTTAACAGTGTCAGGAAGCCACGATGTAAGCCAGATTATTGCGCTCGTGGGGACGTTCTCCGGCAGAACTCCACATTCTTTATCAGGCCACTCTTCCCTGACATTGATCATGTCAGACGATACCGAGGTAAGCTGACTACTTACTCTCGTAAAGAAGCGCCTCACAGCGGCTTCGGAGGTAAGCCCCAACGAGCACACGTGCCTTGGGCACCCCGCCTAAGCCCCAATCACCCTCCCCAATCCGCCCCAGGAAGGAATTATTACTCACCCAATCGCCCAATCTACTCTCCCAAGCAACTCCATATGTTTCACTCAGGTGACTGCATACACAGGGACGGGAAGTAGACCACGGAAAGACTTGGACAGACTCTCCTCCTGGCATGGCTATCCCTTTATTTTTCCAGATTTTTTTTTCTAATGCTGTGATAACAACTGATCTTAAAGTTAGAGTGACATCAGTCTGCTCGCACTTTATGGATCTTTCTGCGATAGATCCATCTTGGCGGCGGCGTATGTGACAAGTCAAAAACTCGCTGTCAGAGTCACTCTAATTTATCACAGCATTAATTATTATTTTTCCTTATTTATTTATTTTATTTTAATTATTTCTCCATCCTACCCCTAAATTATTCACCCGCCACACCTTTTCCCCTCTACCAGGCTAGACTTAGTCCACCACCTTGGAGAAAATTAGGCCAGTCCTTTCATTTATCTTCCCTTGACCGGGGCAAAGATACGCTCAGACTTTGATCTTATCCGCGGATGTCCGCCGCGATTGACGCCCCCCCCCCTTGGGTGGAATATAGGTCACTCTTCCCCCCACGTCTCTCTTTGATCTAAGAGATTGCACGGGTCAATACACCGCGTGGTATTCCAAGGTGTGACTCTTGTCGGACTTCACCCACGTGTAAGATAATTCTTAGCCTAGGACATTTCCGGTGTCCACCCACACTTTTCAGGCATATATATATAGTAAACCAACTCAAATCACCCTCTCTTTCGCATTCGAGCTGAGCTATCGAGTCTGGACTATATCATTTATTCTCCCTCCTAGAGGAATACCTGGTGCCTCCCTCAGGTGTCTGCCTATTTATGTGCTGAGTGCTATCCAGCACTGCACTGTCCTACTGAGACCTGCCTAATTGCCTATCACCTATTGCCTAGTCATTGGATCAACGATCTATTTACCGGCAGTTGTGCTTAGTGCTAATCAGCGCTGCACTTGCCTAGTTGCTATCAAGAATCACCTATTGCCTATTTGCCTACTGGCCTATCTTTGTGCTTAGTGCTATTCAGCGCTGCACTTTCCTATTGAGCATCATCTACCGCCTACGGAGATCTACTCAACTCTACTACTTGGCGCTATCGGCATTGCCCGCCTATACGACAGCCCACCTGTCAAGCTATTAGGTGCGACGTCCCTATAGACCAGATCTGTGTGAGACGTCATAGCTACGCCAACCCTCTGCAGCTCACTGGACATATCCTGTCAACTACGCTGCCCACGGCAGATCAGCTCTGCCCGCAGTAACCTTGTGCCCACGGTATCCGGCCACCCGCCATACTGTGCCCACTACAGATACTAAAACTTGGGACTGAGACTCCACAAGAAATATATCGCCGGCGTCCCTCTATCCGCTAGAGCGCCACCCCCAGCTGCAGAACCTCAAGCCAGGACACAGCCAGCTGCGACATCAACAGGACAACCAGCTAAGTCAGAGGACAAAGTGACATACTCTCTTATTATGTGCAAGAGTGATGATTAAACATAGAATATACTAGAGATAGATGCAAACCCTCCCCCTTTTTATTATTATATGTATATTTATGTAAATAAATATCCTTTATTTTAACTTTTGTATCTATCTTTCATTGCTTTGTCTCGTTGCGTGCCTGCTCCCGATTCATATGCTGATAAGTGGGGGTGTGATTGCTTTCAAAAATAATCATCCCCTAGACGTAAATCGTGCCAAACACACATCACATTTCCCCACCTGTCACACCACATTCACACTATACAGCTCACTTAACATTCGCATCATTCCACATTTACACTATACAGCTCACTTAACATTCGCATCATTCAACATTGACACTATAGTGTGTATAGCTGTATACAGCTCACTTAACACACGTTTTAACTGGATCTAAGATTGGGAGATGGAGAAAAAAACATGCAGACAGACAGACTGACAAACAGACAGACAGACAGAGTGAGTCAATATAAGCTTTGTAATTGTTGTTCTCTCTTTACAACCAACAATAAATAATCCCTTCCCATATCACCTAGGAAACACACACATACACACATTTTAGAAGTTGTCTTTAAAACTGAAGACTATTACACCCAACCTTCTGCAGCAGCTGGTCGGCGAGGGGTGGAGGCGGTCAGGGTTCAAGCCCGCGACTGTTAGGACAGTCCATAGCGCATCCCACACGATCAGCCGGTTAACCAACTCATAAACTCTATTCGAAATATGGAGATTTGTGCTGAATACAAGATCTACTGCGACTCGTAACCTGCTAGTGTCTTGATCATCTTTCATTAATTTTAATTAATATACTTTTTATTTGCTTTTTACAAAGCAAGTAATTTGATGGCTGTTTGTGTTTGTAATATTTATTGGTCTGTTTGTTATTTGACGCGGTGTTGAGTGACTTCTCTTTTCGTCCCCCCCCCCCACGTCCTCCTCCTCTCCTTCCATGCTCCCCCCCCCATCTCTCCACTTCCCCACTCAATGAAACTTTTGAGTTCATGAATTGTATGCTCACTTCTAATTTCATATCATCTTTGATCTAAGAAACAAGATGGCGGTTAATGTTCCTGCTTCATTGAAAAGAAGATTCATGAATTCTATCCCAACATCAAGTGAGCGGAAATCACTTTTAGACCAACATTTCAAACAGATTGACAAAGGCACTCGTACATTAGAACAAAAAGCTACATTAAATAAGTGGATCCCTATTCTTTCAGCGTGTTTTTCTTCAAAAAAAATATTTTCACGAGTCATCATTATATAAGTACGCCATACGTCATTAGGAGGCGCGGTGCTGAGGGGTTAAGCGCTTGGCTTCCGAAACGGGGTCCGGGTTTCGAATCCTGTTGAAGACATGAAATTTATTTCGGGATCTTTGGGCATCTCTGAGTCCACCCAGCTCTACCCCACATTACTTGCGAAAGGTAATGGCGGTTGGTCGTTGTGCTGGCCACATGACACTATCGTTAATCGATCATGAGAGGGACTGGGCCAGCTCCTTGTTTCCACGACATGTCTAATTCATAAACCACAAGCTTCATCGATAACATATTTCTCTTTTTTAGCGGCACCCGAAAGGGGAAAAGACGCTATTAGTTTTGTGTGAAATGTCTGTCCGTCACGTTTAGATCTCGTAAACTAGAAAAGATAGTGAAAATCCGACACCATAATATTTTGTCCATTTAAAGTTCTGATGCAACGGCTACTTTTTTATTTTCTAAATGCGAAAAATCTAATGCAAGCAGTTTTTTCATAAACAATACACCACTTTTACAACTATTCACTATTAATAGTAACAAATATAGAAGCTCTATAATAGGGTTACCACATCTAGATATAATTCTAACACATTTATGTAAATGGTTTACGTTATGTAAGTTCTGTCCTACTAACCACTACATTTACCCAAGAATAATGTTTACTTTTTTTAAGAGAAAAAAAATCTATTTAGTATGCATATAAGCTGTGCATAATTTAAAACAACAATTAATAATTAGGCTTTTATAGTATCGCGTGAACAGCAGTGCTACATCACAGCCATACTATACTTAATCAAAGGATTTTGTTATATTTTTTTTACGGAAATGTTTTTTTTTTTCTTTTTTTTTTTGAGGATTTGAATAACAAAACAATTAGATCAATTAGATATTCATTATAAGACATCAGTTAGACCAGGTTCGTATTTAACTTCACATTCACTTTCACCTATCCTTTGATCTGCTGGATCGCTGGGGCACCACATAAGATCTGTCAACCTTCTTTGTCCATTCTTCTCTGTCATTTGTCTTTGATAGAATTTAATTCTGATATTCTTTCTGAAAATATTGATACCTGTCTTTTTACCTGCCTGGGTGGACCACTTCGGGGGCCGATTTTGACTTTGTGTTTCCACACAAACTGTCTTTGTAACCTTGTTATATTTCATTATTATGTTTTTATTCTGTAGTGTATGAAGATTTGTTGTGTTTAGATGAATAATTGTTCACTTTTTAAAGCTTCTATCAACTCTGTCTGTCTGTCTGTCTGGGTGAAATCTTCAACTCGTTATCTCCCAACATTCTCGGATCAAGTAGAAACGTGGACACAATTTTACATTGTCGATGACAACACATGAATCAATCACAAACATTACCTGTTTGCTAAATAAATAGTATTAATTAATTAACTTTGTTTTATACAGAGACAGTAAGGCATGCTAAGTTAAGAAGAGATCGGCCTTATGTAAGTTCTGTTCATTGTTTCAGCACTATTTTGTATTTTGTATTTATCTTTGTAGAAATTGCCACATTTTTGTCATTTTAGTTTCATACATAGCTTACCTAATCTAGTTACTCTATTGTATGGTATCCAAAAGCAACCACTTTAATTGTTTAATCTCAAAACTAAACACTATTATCTAACTTTGGTTGGAACTTGACACCACCAGCTAATAGGCAGCCAGATGTCAACATTGACCATGTTGCACAGTTTTGCGTTAATATTTGAAGATGCGGCAAGTTTTGTCAATTTTTTTGTACATTTTCATTCCAACATTGAACTCCACAAGTCAAACTACAGCGCCACAAGAAAGTCAGCAAATGATACAAAGCCACACACAAATTAGTGTTAATTTGGATTATATTGTATTTTGCATGTTGGGCATATTGTGCTAAGCCTCTAATGAACTGATCGAACGCATGGCATGTGACAAGGCACAGATTGGCGTGTGGGGCAATCAGTGCATAGCGTGAGATGTCAACAGCTTAACTCAGACTGTCATCAACTATTAATAGACTACCCAGAAGTCCTGAAGGGAAAACACGATGACACAACTCTGAAGGGAACGAGCCGTAGACAAACAAAACATAACACTGTTTAGTAGGGGAGATGGCTGCATTTTCGTGTGGTATGTGCTATGGACTGACATTCGATGGTCTTGGGTTCGAATCCTACTTTTAACCCACCTTCAATTCTGAGGGAACACACGAACCATGAAACAAACATAAAAACTTGTTATATACATTTTCTCAACCATACTCAGAACACTAGCGGATCCAGAACTTTGGAGTGGGGGGGGCGATTTTTTTCCAAACCCTAACCCTAACGCCCAGTAAACCCTAACCCTATACATAAACGTGAGTACAGCACACACACACACACACACATATATATATATATATATATATATATATATATATATATATATATATAAGAATAAATAAGCAGTATTTCTCAGTATTTTCATGCATTCTTCACCGCAGAAACGCATTCTCCTGACATCTACAGCTCTTTATCCATCACTGGAGTTCGGGGCGAAGCCCCGACGCCAAAAAGCGTTTTCTTGCATTTTTCACTGCAGAAACGCATTCTCCTGACATCTACAGCTCATTATTAATCAGTGGAGTTTGGGGCGAAGCCCCGACGCCAAAAAGCGTTTTCTTGCATTTTTCACTGCAGAAACGCCTGCTCCTGACAACTACAGCTCACTATTCATCAGTGATTTTCGGGGCGAAGCCCCGACGCTAAAAGCGTTTTCTTGCATTCTTCGCTGAAGAAACACATTCTCCTTACCTAAAGCTCATTATTCATCCTATTAAAAAAGGACCTTTTGAATAATATTGTACTTGAAAAATATTCTAATTTGAATGTATACGCCCTTAATACATTGCAAATAAAACCGATTTGTTCTTTGAAAAGATCAGATACCCCACATATTTAGATTAAGGCTTTGAGGATCGCCGCCGAAAAAAAATTCGATAAAAATATTCAATAAAATTCAAGCATAAATTGTGAGTTATAGTCCCAAATTTAACTAGAAAAATATTAGATTGAGTAGAGGTTGGAAAAATGGCTACTCATCTCAATCGTGACTCTTATACTGAAAATTTTTGTTTGAATTCTAACTTTTCCAAAGCAAAGTCTTTCTTAAAATAATTATGATAAATTCATGTGAAATTACATAAACTCTGTCTGGAAATGGGAGGGGCGGTAGAATGAAAACGATTTATCCTCGCTCCTTTTTTATAATTTCTGCTAATGATTGCATTTGGCATTAAAGAATAAGGGTGGGGCCACTCGATACGAGAATTTAATTTATAGCATATATAAATTATATTAGTGGCTGATTTTATTTTTACATTTTGTAATTTCTTAACTATAATACAAAAAGAAAAATTATTGCTTTGTCCGAAGAAGGAAAGGAGATGGCATGTATCGCCCCTCCCACCTTTTTCCTTTTATATTTACTAATCATAAAATTTGAGATTTAAGTGTGGTGCGACATAATATACAAATGGTTTCACATATCAATTATATAGAAATTCAACTATTTTTGTTCACAAACTATGATTCCTCCATAAAAATATGACCGCCCCCCCCACTCAGAGGGCTAGAGCGGGGAGGGCAGTACATGCAATCGCCCCCCCCCCCATACCCCACCGAATCGGCCAAGATACCTGAAGGAGAGCGACATAATATCAAATTTATATATCAATGCAACTAATCTTGCTCACAAACTATGATTTCTCCATAAAAGTAGGACCGCCCCCCCCCCACTCAAAGGGTTTAGGTGGGAAGGGCAGTAGACAACAGGGGAACGACATAATATAAAGATCGGTTAAAATATCAATAACAAGTTTTAATCATATAGATATTTAATTGATTCTTTTGGCAAGCTGTGATTTCTACAAATAAATTGGACCGCCCCCCCCCACTCAAAAGTTTATGGTTGGGGGGGGGGCGCGGATTGATGCTATCGCACCCTCCCGACCCCACCTAATCGGCCAACATACTAGAGGGGGGGGGCGAAATAATCTAAAAATAGTTTGAAATATAAATGATTAGTATATATTATTAACAAAAGTAATAAATTCGTATACAAATTGTGTGACTTCTATACTAAAATTCGTCCGCCCCCCCCTCCCTTGTGGTCGGCCGAGTGGGGGGGGGCGATCGCCCCTACCGCCCCCCCCCTGGATCCGCCAGTGACTCAGAATAGTACAGAGACATATATGGCTTTTAAAATAGTCATGCAAGTTATGCAGTATAAATCAGTCTCATCATATTTAAAATTTCTTAGCATAATTGTAAAAACAAAACTGCCCCTTATCGATGACTTTGGGTCTAGTAACAGCTACATCTTCTACATTTCCTTACAACTCAATAAGCTCAATATGCACTTCAAAAAATATAATTTGTAAAATAAACCTATTGTATCTATTCGTTACGTTTTCTTGATGTCCCCCCCCCTTCCCCGTACGATAAAGGTCCTTGCTTTTTTTTTTTTCACTCCACTGTTAGTCAATAAAAACAGATCAATTGCACTGCATTTTAAAATGAAATCTATTGACCATCGAAGGTTAAAAACCGAGATTAGCGAAATGATACGCGCCTTGCATTTCGTTTTGTTTTTAAAATGTTGTAAATGTTTTGGATGTTCCTTCAGAGTTGAATAGAATCTACATCTTTTTTCCAAACTGCCCACATGAAGACGAGGGATGGCAATAGGCAGGGTATGAAGCTTGGACCTTTGAGACGACCAAACGACAATCCAGCGCACACAACGCACGACCAGACAGTTTTTTGGTAAAACCGTTATATACAAGAAGAAAATCATCTCAGCGTTTAAGGAAATGCAAACTTTGGGCTTAAAATTCAGCAACAGGAACAAAACGTTGGTCCCATTTCTGTAGGTAGTCCGGTCATGGACACATAGGTTACCAACCAGCTTTCTCCAGGCGTCACGGTTCTGGGCAAGTCTCTTCAAATGTCGCAACGTCAAGTGATCTACTGAGAGGCTAATTACAACTTACACAGACATAGTTTAAAGAATTGTTTCGATTTCTTTTTTTTTCTCAAAACATTATTATTTTGTTAAACTAAAATTTTCGAGGAGGATGTGTTTCTTTCAATTAGTAAATCCATCACCATAGTTTAATAAACCCTAAGTACAAAGTAACCATTAATTAGACACTTTCATCTTTATACTAACTCCAAAACCTCACTAAGAAATGACTATGTTTAGGTCCTTTTTATAATTATTTTAATATGCGAACAGATTAGTTTGCGTTTTCTACTTAGAGTGGAGACCTCGACACGAAATAATTGATTTTTCATGTTTCTTTCCATGTTCCCGAGCTGCTTTATAATTAGTGTAGAATGAAACATGAGATAGTGACTTTCTGTCTTGCTGTTTTGGGTCATAATTTAGATGTTTCAACTTGTCATTATATGTGTGTGTGTGTGTGTTATGTCATGTTAGGCCATGAAATACAATATACTTTTGATTTGTAACTAACTTCTGAAAAAATAATCATTAATGGAATAAGACAGATCTAAATATTTTTTTATATTTTGTTATAGACATACTTTGACTCAATGCAAGTATAAGTCAACCAAGTTTCTAATTAAAAAGGTCTTGGCTTGAATGTTTAGGCACATCAGAACTTCGTTGAATAAGTATTTTAATATTTTTTTTTTACAAAGTTCAAGTCTTCGGTACAACACAAATAGTCGTTGTAGTTATTTTAATCACCATGCAGAGGCTATTGTGACAGCGGATCTCCACACAACACCTTTTGTGACAGACGAATAGACAGTCAGGACAGACACAAGTGACAATCAAAATCACAGCAAGTAGTTGTCTCAATAGACAAACACAATCACAGCTAATAGTTAGCTCAATAGACAAACACTATCGAAGCAAATACTTGTGTTTGAATATATAATCTCTATATTGATTACGTTGTGGAAGATAATGTGAACTGTTTAGTAAATAGCAAAAAAAAAAAAAAAAAAATTTTATGCTTGTCTTTGAATATTCACACAACACTAAAAAAAAACGGGGCTCTAATTGAATGTCTGATTTTGTTATTTAATCAACGAAGCTTGTGAACACCAGTAAAAACAAATTCTCCAAAATCACTTCCAGATATGGAAATGTACAGTTTGCGGGATAATTCAGTGGCTGGACCAAAAGTTATGAACTCTCTGTCCATTGATTTCAGACCAACTTCATACTGCACTAGATTTAAGTAGAATATTAAAACTTATCTGTTCAAAACTTTGGATTAGCCATCTTTATTTTCGTTTTTATGTTCTCATAGCGCCCTGAGCAAATATTATGTTTTGTTAACAACGCTATAGACATTATATTATTATTATTATTATTATTATTATGATCAATCAGGAATAACGGTGTATCTGAAAGCTGTAACGATTCAAATAGACTTGCCCTATGTAGATCCAGCTGTTCATGTTGTAGACTTATTTACATATGGCAGAGTTAGCATTCGCTGAATTGTAATCATGTGGATATCACCGTTGAATGGGCACTAGATATTGTGGACTTGATATTACCGTCGTAGGCAATTAATGGCGTTGTTTATTTGAGAGTTGAAGTATTTAAATATTTGTCTCATTATTTGCTCAGTTGCAAGTCCATTTAAATTTGAATCATACACGAAAGTGAGTCAATATTAATTTCAATGAGATTTCATAACTTTTAAACTTGACATAAATTTGAAATCCCAGAGATGACGTCATGTTAGGGTTTAAGCACTTTACGAGCAGATGCGACTCTTAATCATACACCAACAAACTCATCTGTAATAGATTATGAAGACTTTAATCTTGATTAACAAACAAGAAAACAAGAACCTGTCATTTACAAGTTCGTTTACATTCATCTATTCTTTGATTCCCGTCAATCTTTTGTTTTCAACACGTATTCGCACCATTCCACATTCACACCATGCTGCTCACGTAACATTCGCACCAATCCACATTCACACTATGCTGCTTACGTAACATTCGCACCATTCCACATTCACACTATGCTGCTCACGTAACATTCGCACCATTCCACATTCACACTATGCTGCGCACGTAACATTCGCACCATTCCACATTCACACTATGCTGCTCACGTAACATTCGCACCATTTCACATTCACACTATGCTGCTCACGTAACATTCGCATCATTCCACATTCACACTATGCTGCTCACGTAACATTCGCACCATTACACATTCACACTATGCTGCTCACGTAACATTCGCACCATTACACATTCACACTATGCTGCTCACGTAACATTCGCACCATTACACATTCACACTATGCTGCGCACGTAACATTCGCACCATTACACATTCACACTATGCTGCGTACGTAACACACTTATTGCTTTCCCAATGCAATGAAAACTTTGGAAAAAGTTCATAGCAAAGTTCGATAAAATGGTCGGTACTACCGCACTGCTAGGTCATAATAACTTACTAAGTCACAACACCTGGTCCATTAGAAATGTAGGTTGCAAAATAATAACAAAAATGTATTGATTAGTCACTAACAAAAAAATGCATATATTCGAGGATAATATTTTCTTAGCTTCCTTGTACAAAATAAACGTTTAGCCGAAATGCCGCTTCAACCAAAAGCTTAATTTTTTTTTACATATATAATTAATATTTTTGCTCTAGAACCTAATTGCGTATTTGTGTTATATGGGAGATTACTCCTGTAGTGCAATGTTAAAGTTGTGTAGAGTGGAAAGCTAAGTGATGAGTTACGAGTTACCTCTCCTGATTATTTAGACATGTTTATTGCTTATGGCACAAATAAACTGGAGATCCGCGACTAATTAAGTTCCCCAGGTAAGAGACCTTAAAAATTCAATTTCTTTCCCTGCAGTGGTTCAGATGAGACACTTATTGCTGTTTTGTGCATGTCCACCTGCGTGGCCTACCTAGCACAATGCGTATACAATGGTTCATATCTTTCTTGAGAACACGCGTTTTAACGTTGTCTTATTCGTTAGAGGGAAGAAGATGGCATTCAAGAAAGTTATTTATTACACTTGAAATACACGAAAAGATTTTATTTCTTGGAAGGTTTAGTCAATGTGTGTGTAGTTCCAAGAGTAACGTAAATGTAGACTTCCCCTTTCAGATCTTGAGATCTATAGGGCAGATAATTTTAAACTTATCTGTTTCTTTGGCCAACAATTAACAAGCAGGGTGTCATGCGGCCAGCACAACGACCAACCGCCTTTACTTTTCAACTAAAGTCAGCTACCCATTAGCAGGGGCGCCTTAAAAATCCTGAAAATTCAAACTCATTTTTCGACGAGATTCGAACACAGGACCCCAGGTTCGGAATCTAAGCGATTAACCTCTCAGCCACCGCGCCCCCTTTTACAAGAGTGACAATGTTATTCCAGGTAATAAAAGATCTCAGGACCTAGCCGATTAAGTGGAGCATTACTTACAAGAGCTAGGTTCATCTATAGTCTATGGTCCATAATAAAAGATCTCAGGACCTAGCAGATTAAGTGGAGCATCACTTACAAGAGCTAGGTTCATCTATAGTCTATGGTCCATAATAAAAGATCTCAGGACCTAGCAGATTAAGTGGAGCATCACTTACAAGAGCTAGGTTCATCTATAGTCTATGGTCCATAATAAAAGATCTCAGGACCTAGCAGATTAAGTGGAGCATTACTTACAAGAGCTAGGTTCATCTATAGTCTATGGTCCATAATAAAAGATCTCAGGACCTAGCAGATTAAGTGGAGCATCACTTACAAGAGCTAGGTTCATCTATAGTCTATGGCCCATCTATAGTCTATGGCCCATTAAAACGTTGAGATAGTATTTTCATAGCAAACTTTAGAGCAAGTTAGATTCTATAAATATGGTGTAATGTTCTTGTGTGTGTGTGTGTGTGTGTGTGTGGCGGACAGGGTGGGAGGGACGGAGAGGGAGAGACGGAGAGGGAGAGAGAGAAAGAGAGGTTGGCTAGAGGGGTAAATAAAGAGCGAATAGATTATATAGAGGAAGACTGGGTGTAGATTGGTATAGTGTTTATTTGTTTTGTTGTCATAATGTTAGCAGTTCTCGGTTAAAACATAGTAATTGTCACTGTCAATGTCCCTGACCTTACCATACACTTTCCAAGTAATCAATATGATATATAAACACAAAATCTTACAATCTATCAATGCGGCTCAAATTGTAGACGCGACCCAATCAAGTTTATTCCTACTTCCGTTGTACTGAATTTAAGACACTACATACTATTTAATCACACACACATCACTAGTTCTGAATTCCTGTGTTTCTTTCTGCCATGGGAGAGGGAATACTAGTGCTGCTGATGGTGACTTCGTATTTGCACCCATCGCCTCATTTAAAAAAAAAATACACCATCTTGATTAGTTATGTAACATTATTAGAACGTGTCACACTAGCGTTGCATTTTGACCGTGGCCAGTGTAAAATATCTCCTTCTTTTTGACGTGATTCCAAACTTGTCACATTGTCACATGCTGTTCTGTGCTACTTTCTCAACGTGAAGACAAAATTGTCACAATCGTCTGGCTGCTGTCACCGAGTTGTAGACACTGTGTGTCACACACACGTCGCTGGCACACAGTCCTGGCGCTGATTTCTTATTAAACCGTCACATATTACTTCACCGCCACATATAGGTATTGCCCCCTCCCCTCCTCCCCACTTCTAGCTTCACCAGGACGGCGGGCGGGGGAGGAGAGATCGATGGGGAGAGAAAAAAAATGAAAGTTGGCGGTGCGCGGGTCGTGAAAGGAGTACTCGCGCCCAGTCGACACCAGGGGGGGAGTAGCTGCATCGCTGCTCAGTTCGAAGGAATTAAAGAGATCCCAAGGAGTCGTTGGGTCAGATAGAACGTGACAAGATGTGAACTGGACATTCTGTGTGAGCAACTTTTAGTCTTTCAGTACTCATACACAAAGCATTGGACATTGTGTTCCCTGGAACTTATTTAACACTTTTCTAAAACATGGTGAGTTCATTTTGAATTTCAGGACAGCGGTTATCTTCTCTTTCCTTCTTCTTGTTGTTGGGTGAGAGAGTCGAGCAGTCATTAGTTACATTAGTATGTAGTGTGTGTGTGTTTGTTTGTTTGTATACACTTCTACCAATGTAAACATTTCACACACTAAAATTATTTCTTTTTATATATTTAGTTTCCAATTGGCCAGCAGCAGGTTAGTTGGTTGTATCCCTGAACTAATGTAGCTAAATGTTGAAACAAACTACGTAGAACTATGTGGTAAATAAACTCTTTGACAATTATTGCGTGCATAGATTCAGACGAGATTAGTTGATTATAGAGTTATCTATTAACTATTTATCCATATCAAATATTATCACTCTGAGATTTCGTCGAGGTGTGTCTAGATACAAGTAAGGAGCTGATAACTTTTTTTTTTACTTACTTTTAATTTCTATCAAATTTCTTTAATTTCAATCAATTTTAACTAATCAATGTTACAGAAATCAGACTAACTAATCAATTTTACAGACAATCAGACTAACTACTCAATCAGACCTACGCTATGCTGTTATTAATGCGCAGTAACGTTCCATTGTGAAATACATTCATTTAGTTATAGTCTGAAATCTTCGAGTTGGCTTTTTATTTGTCCTGACTGACAGATCAACATCTGAATAAAGTCTTTTCCACAACTTCCACTATTTAGGCCCTATCACTTGGAAGATCTAGATCTAGTAATTAAAGTAAATAAGAGATGACTTGTGCCGATAGAGAGCTATTTAAAGAGTAACCTCGTGACAGAAATATTTTCTTAAACTTATTTTTACGTAGGCGTAAAAAAAAGAAAAGCGGCACTGGTTGTGAGCCAGATGGAAGATTGTTTGGTTCACGGGACGAGTGTATGTATTTTATGCGTTTTTTTTTTAACCATAAACTAAACAATGTTAAGGACACTAAATTGAACTTCTTTTTCCCTAAAAAACGTACGAGAGACAAACTCCTATTTTATAGTACGCACTAACACTTCTTATGGCCATCAGTTTGGCCATAGTATATTCCAATGAGATGGCTGTCTTTGAATTGCACATCCCTGATGCCTGTGCTACGCTATTGTTGAAATAGTCGGTATATGTGTATATCACCTTGAACACTTTTAACTTCATCAATAAAACGGCCCACATTACAAAGTTACCTCACAACTGACACAATTTTCTAGCCCTTAAATTCTCTGAAAGGCCCACAAGCGGATATAATAGAATATTCATAAACATTTTTTAGCCCCATTAGTTGTAGCCTTCTTAACTACGTACCACTATATCTACCACTATAATGCCCTCAAACAAACACACACACACTATTTTTAATGAAACGCCCGCCCCCCAACATTTTGTGGCCCTTGTATGTGTCGCTGGTACAGCCAGCCTGACACTAATTTCTCTATTTGCAACTTAGTCCACTCTTGACATATTTATTTGTATTTGGTCAGTCTTGGATCTAGATCTAGAGAAGCACCTTATTTAGAATAACCCGTCTTCACAAACCTTATTATACATTATTTTAAACTTCCCAAAACACATACAAACACACTTTTAATAGGCCCTTTTATTCACTGGTCAATTTTAATTTTTAAGACTTTTAATTTTTTATCTAGAAAAGAAGTCTACTTTTAGATCTAGAATAATCTAGATGTAGTTGTTTTAAAATTGGTCTACTCATTATATAGAATAATCTAGATGTAGTTGTTTTAAAATTGGTCTACTCATTATATAGAATAATCTAGATGTAGTTGTTTTAAAATTAGTCTACTCATTATCATTAACTACAGGATTTAATTTTCAAATTGTAGAAATTCCCCCCATACACACACACAAGCGCGCACGTACGCTTTCATACATATGTAAAAACAGATTTGATAAACACACTATTCTAAGGGTAATGCCACACAATCACACTGTCAATTATGTACACCTAGAGGAGAATAAGATTTATAATCTAGATCTGTGACGACAAAAAGAAAGATAAGGAGATTAACGATGAAACAAAAGAAAGTTACGCAGCAAAAAAGTGCTAAAAGAGGACAAAAATATAGTTTTGTACTTCAGACATGAAAATATCGGCTTTCAAAGCCATACGTGGTAGAAGTGAAGAAAGAAAAGATGACATTTTCGTATTTTAACACGCACGGCAAGTGGAAGAATTAGTGAATAGGAGTGGCCAGAACACAAAATTGTAGATTGTAGATGACTGCAAACGGTAGAGATTCTATTACAATTGGATTCAGCACTGCTAAAAAGTGCACTAAAATTATCCTATAAATTTACAATAAAACATATCTCTCAACATATCAACTTATCTCAACATGTCAACTTATCTCAATATGTCAACTTATCTCAACATGTCAACTTATCTCAACATATCAACTTATCTCAACATATCAACTTATCTCAACATATCAACTTATCTCAACATATCAACTTATCTCAACATATCAACTTATCTCAACATATCAACTTATCTCAACATATCAACTTATCCTCAACATGTCAACTTATCTCAACATATCAACTTATCTCAACATATCAACTTATCTCAACATATCAACTTATCTCAACATATCAACTTATCCTCAACATGTCAACTTATCTCAACATGTCAACTTATCTCAACATGTCAACTTATCTCAACATGTCAACTTATCCTCAACATATCAACTTATCTCAACATATCAACTTATCTCAACATATCAACTTATCTCAACATATCAACTTATCTCAACATATCAACTTATCCTCAACATGTCAACTTATCTCAACATATCAACTTATCTCAACATGTCAACTTATCTCAACATGTCAACTTATCCTCAACATGTCAACTTATCCTCAACATATCAACTTATCCTCAACATATCAACTTATCCTCAACATGTCAACTTATCCTCAACATATCAACTTATCTCAACATGTCAACTTATCCTCAACATACCAACTTATCTCAACATATCAACTTATCCTCAACATGTCAACTTATCCTCAACATATCAAGTTATCTCAACATATCAACTTATCTCAACATATCAACTTATCTCAACATATCAACTTATCCTCAACATATCAACTTATCTCAACATGTCAACTTATCTCAACATGTCAACTTATCCTCAACATGTCAACTTATCCTCAACATATCAACTTATCTCAACATGTCCACTTATCTCAACATGTCAACTTATCTCAACATGTCAACTTATCCTCAACATGTCAACTTATCTCAACATGTCAACTTATCCTCAACATGTCAACTTATCTCAACGTGTCAACTTATCTCAACATGTCAACTTATCTCAACATGTCAACTTATCTCAACATGTCAACTTATCCTCAACATATCAACTTATCTCAACATATCAACTTATCTCAACATATCAACTTATCTCAACATGTCAACTTATCTCAACATATCAACTTATCCTCAACATGTCAACTTATCTCAACATATCAACTTATCTCAACATGTCAACTTATCTCAACATGTCAACTTATCCTCAACATGTCAACTGATCCTTAACATATCAACTTATCCTCAACATATCAACTTATCCTCAACATGTCAACTTATCCTCAACATATCAACTTATCTCAACATGTCAACTTATCCTCAACATATCAACTTATCTCAACATATCAACTTATCCTCAACATGTCATTTTATCCTCAACATATCAACTTATCTCAACATATCAACTTATCTCAACATATCAACTTATCTCAACATATCAACTTATCCTCAACATGTCAACTTATCCTCAATTCTATACACACCGGATACACTAAAATACTCTAATAGGCATAACTTTAATGTGAAGTAGTCAAGACATTGTTCTAATTGACTTTCTAAGTAACACATCTTTATGTGAAGTAATCAAGACATTGTTCTAATTGACTTGCTAAGTAACACATCTTTATGTGAAGAAGTCAAGACATTGTTCTAATTGACTTGCTAAGTAACACATCTTTATGTGAAGTAGTCAAGACATTGTTCTAATTGACTTGCTAAGTAACACATCTTTATGTGAAGTAATCAAGACATTGTTCTAATTGACTTGCTAAGTAACACATCTTTATGTGAAGTAGTCAAGACATTGTTCTAATTGACTTGCTAAGTAACACATCTTTATGTGAAGTAGTCAAGACATTGTTCTAATTGACTTGCTAAGTAACACATCTTTATGTGAAGTAGTCAAGACATTGTTCTAATTGACTTGCTAAGTAACACATCTTTATGTGAAGTAGTCAAGACATTGTTCTATTTAACTTGCTAAGTAACACATCTTTATGTGAAGTAATCAAGACATTGTTCTATTTAACTTGCTAAGTAACACACACCCTGTCAACACTTCACCAACCAAAAATAGTACGAAGCATGAGGTAACAGAAAGTGCTCACTGTGTCAGGGGAGAATACTTCATTTCAACCTTCTGGTGGCAGCACCCGACACAAATTTCTAATTACCATCGAGGTTAGGGTTTTGTAGAGCCGTTGTAGCAGATTAGCCATGGCAGACACTTTAGTGGTTCTCAAAGTAATTCTTCAGCGTCAGACTTTATTTTACTAAATATTCCATGACATTTTACATGTCGCGGCCAATCATTGATACACAGGCACGGTCAGAAGTTTCATTTAAAATTAACAGGCTGCAACATTTTCAGACTTTTTTTTTTCTGCATTTGTTTTTATTTCTTTATCTACGATCCAAGACCCTTCTTGTGAGCCTTTATCTACGATCCCTTCATGTAAGACTAACTTTACGATCCAAGACCCTTCTTGTGAGCCTTTATCTACGATCCCTTCATGTGAGCCTAACTTTACGATCCAAGACCCTTCTTGTGAGCCTAACTTTACGATCCAAGACCCTTCTTGTGAGCCTATTTAAAAAACAACACATTATTTCTTCTGAAACATTGTTGCCCTCTAGAAAGAAGATGAGTATAACAATCAATATAACAATCAATATAACAATTAATATAACAATAACCTAGAGTTCAAATCTTCAAACACACATAATAGAAGCTAGGTGTGGCTTCCATCGCTCCTGGCCTCCTTCCATGTCTTCTCTATTTCTACCTTCTCTCCTCTATTCCTACCTTCTCTCCTCTATTCCTACCTTCTCTCCTCTATTCCTACCTTCTCTCCTCTATTCCTACCTTCTCTCCTCTATTCCTACCTTCTCTCCTCTATTCCTACCTTCTCTTCTCTATACCTACCTTCTCTCCTCTATTCCTACCTTCTCTCCTCTATTCCTACCTTCTCTCCTCTATTCCTACCTTCTCTCCTCTATTCATACCTTCTCTCCTCTATTCATACCTTCTCTCCTCTATTCCTACCTTCTCTCCTCTATTCCTACCTTCTCTCCTCTATTCCTTCTCTTCGTCCTGCCTTTCAGACAGTTTTCGCCATTTGTGGTTTCAAAGTGAAGGTGACGTAGCCATTCATTGGAGGTGAACAGTTTCAAAGTTTCTCTTATGAGAACAGCTTACTAACGAGCTTATCTTATGAGAACAGCTTACTAACGAGCTTATCTTATGAGAACAACTTACTAACGAGCTTATCTTATGAGAACAGTTAACTCACGAGCTGCTCTTATAAGACCAGCTTACTCATGAGGACCAGCGGTGAGCATGTGCAATATTTAATCAAACTGTGGATTTGAGCAAGAGGTTAAATAAAAATATTCTATTTAAACCGGCAACAACAACAATTGGCTACCGGTACAATGAACAAATTCAATGATTAACTTCTAAGAAATATAGATAGATAACTGTTTTATCGACTTTCCACAGTGTAACAGAATTAATACTTGACTGTGTAAAACACTTTTAAAAAAGCTCGTCGGTTTAGAGAATGTCTGTATCTCGCGCATTTATAAACTTCTTGTCTCTATCTGAACATCATGTTAACAGTGTGTATGGACTTGAATCTAAAGTGTCTCAACATCATATCTGTCTAACCATCCTGTCAACATTATGTCATAACCGTTGTCTAAACTGTCTCGACTTCCTATCCTGTGAGTACAGTCTTCAATAAATAGTCTTAAAAACAAACAAACACGTGAACTGAAGTCTATATTAAAACGTAAATCTAAGTACTGTTAGGCGCTTCCGATGTGTCTAATGGAGATAAACCAAACGGAGGTACCACTCAACGAGATCCAATAACACCAGCGAAAGGCCGAACAATCAATAGAAGTTAGTCGACGCTGATAATGAATGTCTCACAAGAAGTTTAAAGGGAACCGTCGAATATCAGCTAACGTTCATCACAAGCTTGCTATCTCCAATCCATCCCGAAAGTAATCTGTATGTTTACATCAGCTGATATTTATATCTCCTCCTAGGCTTGTTTTTGACTAGTCACGTGAGTCACGTCATTGTCTCTAAGTCAAAACTTCCCCTAGTTCCGAAACAAATAATCCAGTGACGTACCGGCACCTTTTTCACTGTGGGGACAATATTTGTTTTGCTTTTCTTGTATTTTAACGTTTATTATTTATTTATTAGTAGTTAAAAGTTAGGCGATCCAACACTGAGTACCGGCACCTATTTTGTTATCCAAAAAAAGCACTGAAATAACGAATCCCTAATCGTGCAATAACAGTACACAACCGCACACCACTCTAAGACTTGCATTGAATCAACACAGCAATGCCAACAACACACGCAAATAAAGTACCCAAACCAAGCAACCAACAATAACGTTGGATTGAATCTAAATGTTTTGTGGGTCCGAACCTTCGCCCTCTGCCTCACACACACACACACACAAATGTTAATTGTAAGTTCCCTCAACCAACTTTACTAATCAGAAAAAAACAAACACGCTTATTATTTGACTAAAATAAATGCTTCTGGTAGAATATCAATAATTGGATCTTTTAAACTTTCCTCCTTTTCAATGTTTGTTTCATTAAAAAAAATCTACAACTCCGGCAGAAATTAAGAAAATTAAAAACACAGTCTCATAAAACACGCAACAAGTTTCAATAGTAAATAGATAGAAATTTTATTTCATAAAACGAAAATATGCAAGAAATGAATCTCTTCTATAATCTAGCAGATTTTATCAAGTACCTAAAATTCTAAACAAGTAAATAGATGAACAGATGAACTAGATCCTCTATGTATGCCCACAAGTCAGTTAAAGATGATGCACAATACTAAATGTTTATTTTCAATACTTTATTAAATAATCATGATTCATCTAATTGAAGGACAATTTAAAATGAGATTCCATTTCACAATATTGATTTTAAGATCTGCATGTGACAAGATGGATTTGGATGAGAAATGTCAGTTACTAAACGAGAATTCAATGAAGATTATTTGGCAAGAGCATTTTGACCAGCACTATAAACACGACCAGAACAATAAACATTACATTGTAATTTAAAGTGTGTCTGGATATTACACGTTGGTATTGAAATGGTGTGTATTTATTTGCCAAAACAATTAAAAAGCTCTTATGGTTTTTTGTTTGGATTTTCAAAATTTAAATAGTGTAAAAATGTGAATAACACACACACACACAATGAAACAGAAAGTTTTATGTCGTTAAAATTTTGGGTTCAGTCTAAAATCTAAATATAATCTGCTCATTAACTTGAAGGCGTTACAAAAGTCAGTGCAAGTCAATGTAACTGCTGCAATTGCGTGATTCTTACAAATGGTAGACTTATTTGTAGTGACACAAGTCCAAGCGTATCCTTGAAATAATATGCGCCACACACCTATCCACTTCAGTAAATGAAATAATTTATCATCGTAAGTTTGAGACTTATTATAAATGATCACCTAGAATCATTAAAGTCCAAAGGCACAATATAAATGACATCAAATAGTCAACGAAGTGGAAAAAAAAGAGGAATAACTCTACTTGCATATTCCAAATTTTCCGATTAATCACTTTTGTTTACTCTTCGATCTAGAATAAATCTAGAAATATGTCAAGCTTATTTTAAGGGCTATTTATAGCTCCAGTCGACATGTATCTATATTTAGATCAAACACAAATGTTCAGAGTCTTAACAAATGTCTCGGCAATCAAGGGACGTTTAATGACGCGACAGTCTACGAATGAGCCCCACCCTCCCCCCACCTGGATAGAGCCTATGCCATTCAATTGTTAATGTCACGCTTAAAATTGTACTTCAGGTGAAAATATTAAGTTTAAAGATAGACGAAGGTATATGGTTATAGACTCATCCTTAGAATATAGACTCATCCTTAGAATATAGACTCATCCTTAGAATAATTGAAATGAATTCACTATCTTTTTTATTTATCCTACATTTAGTCAGGCGGGAAGGAGTTAATTGGTTGGATTCCCACTCGACACTTTTCACATGGTAAATGTAAGTAACATATCCGATTTCACCGGAACCTGGGACTCACTGGTAACACAAGATGCTAAATGACGAAATTACAGCTACTTTCAGTGAGTTATTTTTAGTACTTTGGACACTAAAGCTCCGCTAGGTGTCGCTAGCAGGACAGATGAAATTTAGACGCTGGACACTTCCAGACTCAGAATAGAGGCAGGGGCGGGAGACACAAGTGACCATAAGTCTCCAGGATACCAGGGGACTTCAATGTGAGTGGACTGTACAAGGGCTAAATCACGTGATGTGGATCTATAATTGCATCTTAGGCGATGTGGTCAGGAGACATCGAACTTAGATTCAAACTAAATCATCGCTTCACATCGTCTGAAACAAGGTCTTCTCTAAGACATATCCTATCATCTGAAAGAAAGTCTACTTTCTAGAGAAATCTCTTGTAAAAACCATTTGTTGGAAATATTAAACAATAAAAAAAAAAGCCTCTAAAAAATAAATCAATGGGTTGAGTAAGATACATAATATTTCAGAATTTCTTTTGTTAGACCATTTCGTTTTACACGCGACTCAGGAAATCATTTTCCCATAGAACTGTTTGGAAGCTTTTTTTTTTTTTTTTTTTAAAATTCGGTACAAATAACAAAGTGTTGTCAGGTCAATCGTTTTCAGAGTAGATGTAGTTTGTCTATCTTCAGTTCTTGTGTCTTGGTTAAGAACTAGTTATTTCAATTTAAAGGAGGTCGACCTAGCAAACTAATTTCATTGTCAAAACTATTCAAGAGCTTAATATAGAGCTATCGAAGTATTTCCTATGGAATAACGTAGAGGTTAACATGTCCTGTAACTGGACAAAAGACAATTTTGTATAAAGAATTTGTTAAACCTTTATAGCTGATTCTAATAAAAACTAAAATTCACCTTCCCACATGTCTGAAGACAAAGAGACTTGTTTAAGTGAGTGCACTTTATCTGGCACAGAAGGCTCACTTTTAGTTGGCAACATAACACACATCATAGTCGCTAATCGTCGCTTCCATCGCTCCTGGCCTCCTTTCTTGTCTTCTTTATTCCTACCTTCTCTTCTTCAGTCTTTCTCTAGAGCTCATCCTTCTATCTTCTCATCACGCTCTCCTCATTATATTCTTAAGCAACGCCACCCATCATGAAACCTGATCCAGGTGTGAATGGGAAGATAGCCGTATTCAGCATCTTTTTGAAACAACAAATAATATACAATGTACACATTTAGGGGGCAATACATTTTATTTTAGTTGTAGCTTACTATATATAACTAGATATGAGTACACGTGTCGAAAGAGTTCCTTCAGTGGTATCAAAGGTAAAACCCAAGTTTAGTTTAAGGAGGTAATATGTTGTCATTGTAGTATCACAACTGATTGGTTCCCGTTTATTTGTTTAAATATAGATTTAATTGTGGTGAGTTAACCAGTTCCAAATAATTTTATTTTAAAAGATGTGAGCAAAAATAGAAATTACAAATAAAACCAGGAGAAAAAAGCGGAAGTTGTTTAATGGAACTGTGTCACGTCTGCTAGGAAATAGATTGAATAAGTCAGAGAGACTTCAGCTAGTAATCATTAGTATCGCTTCGAATGATGCCTATTTATTGGTTCATTGGTTCTGAATAGAGTCAAGAACGAGGGACGTCTTGAAAACCCTTTCGCTGAGATAAAATAGTTCCTTTTGGGAAGCTTAAGTATTTAAAATAGTTCCTTATGGGAAGCGTAAGTAGTTATTACTAGTTGCGGATAAATGAGGAAAAGCTGATGAGGTTCGTGGCTGCTTCTTCTCCTCTTCCGCTAGGTGTCGCTTGTCCTTAAAACGAATTCGCAAACTATTTTTTGAACAAAGGTTTCTAATTGCTGTTTTTATCTCAACGTGGCCATACATGATCTGATCCCATCTGGACAAACGCTTGAATCCCATTTGGTTTTGACCATACATAATTAGTGCATAGTTAAATTATCAAACTTTAAACAAATTAGTGGAAAATTTAATCTCACATCATTTTAAAAGAATTTAAAGTTAATGTATTTATAATAAGATTTTTATTTACAAAAAAAAAAAAATCAAATGTTTATAGATCTGGATCCCGAAGACTTACACTAATTGTATTATCGGTGTTATATTCCTTTCAATCTCACTGGGGAAATGTTAGTAATGGATAAAAAAAGGAAAACAAACTGAAAATTTTAAATGAAAACGTAGTTTTTTAAATACTAGCATCTGTTTAAGGTGGTCACATTCAGTAAAGCGAGCAGATAGGTTGACTGTCGAGGGTTTGAAGCTAAAATTACAGGGAAATTATCTATCGGTTTCAAATTAAATCACCGCACACCTAGCTTTAAAGAGACACTTGACCTAATTGAAGATAAATGATAAAATATTTGTACAAATATTCCTAACCGACCTAATTGAAAACGAGATTTAAGTCGATTTTGAAGTCAGGCTACTTGGATAAACATTTGGGAGAAAGTTGACATTATCCGCAAGGACTGTGTGTGTGTCCGAGAAAGAGAGAGTAAGAGAGAGTGAGAGAAAGAAAGAGAGAGAGAGAGAAAGAGAGAGTGAGAGAAAGAAAGAGAGAGAAAGAGAGAGATCGACATTTAGAACAACGATCACGTAATCGACATTTTCTGGTTGACGGACGCCACATGAAACGTCAACGATATTTAAATATAAATTGAACTTTTCAGGAGAAAATCTCATTATAGTTTTTAAATGTTTGTCTGTACTTTCTATTCTGTGACAATGGCAATAGCTTCCCTTATATTTTTCTATCATAAATTATGGTTTTACTGAACTTTATGGACTTTAATTGTTTTCGAAAATCATTATAAATCTTTAATTGCCAAGTCCTAAGATTGAAGTTTACATGAATACCAGCTTCATTGTGGTCAAAGATTGATGTGGTCAAGAGTAGATGTGTTGGAGATGTATGATGTACAAAGCACCCAAACATTATTCCATATAAGCTTCAGACATTTAGGACACCACATTCTATACATGTACAAGGTAAAACTTAGATCGTATCATCTTACAGCCTTGCCTCTTGGTCGTGTGCTCTATGCTACGGACTGTGATTACTGTGATCTATCTTATCAGTATTGTCGCATCTTTTGTAGTTCTTCTTTCTTAAGGTATTATAAATCTACTCGTGATGTTTCTAAGAATGAGTTGTTTGACCTTTTGGAATCTCAATTTCTACAAGGTGTTTTTATCATGTCAACTGAAATGTAAGTAGGCATTTTCAGCGAAAGTCTCTGAAGACTATATAGCTCATTGACAAGACCTCAGTTTGAAATGCATTCATCCCCATTACGGGAGAGTCTAACTACCTCTAAACAGGTCTCTTAAAAACTAATAAATAGGTCTTAAAAACTAACACAAATTCAGTATGGCTAAAACAATGCAAGATTTCGGAAAGAACCAAGAGAGAGAGAGAGAGAGAGAGATCGAGAGAGAGAGAGAGAGAAAGAGAGAGAGAGAGAAAAGAAGAAACACGGTTAAGCGTGGCTATAAGATGTACATCATTCACTGTCTCACTAAATACGATAAACGTCCGTGACCTCTGTCTCACCGATTCACGCACAAAAAATTCATACACACACACATACTGATTCACATACACACACTGAATCACAATCCGATACCAACAACTAAACAATCAACCACTCGAGCTATTAAGCGGTCAGTTATATTTTTTTCCTCTGGCTTTCTCTGTGTTCTGCCTGGGCTAACAAAGCTCTGATTGACAGATCAGGCTACAGGTGATCAAGTTAAGCAGATTTCCACTGGGGTATTAGAGTAAAGTAAGGAGGTCCTCTGTCAGAACCAGACACTCTTGAAACCAGCCACAGCTTTAGTGGACCAGCTACATCACTGGCGAGTGTCCCAAATCGAGTAGAGCTTCATTGTGGTCAAAGATTGATGTGGTCGAGAGTAGATGTGTCGGAGATGTATGATGTACAAAGGGCCCAAACATTCTTCCATATAATCTTCAGACATTTAGGACACAACATTCTTCCATATAAGCTTCAGACATTTAGGACACAACATTCTTCCATATAATCTTCAGACATTTAGTATACAACATTCTTCCATATAAGCTTCAGACATTTAGGACACAACATTCTTCCATATAAGCTTCAGACATTTAGTATACAACATTCTTCCATATAAGCTTCAGACATTTAGGACACAACATTCTTCCATATAAGCTTCAGACATTTAGGATACAATATTCTTCCATATAATCTTCAGACATTTAGGATACAACATTCTTCCATATAATCTTCAGACATTTAGGATACAGCATTCTTCCATATAATCTTCAGACATTTAGGACACCACATTCTATACATGTACAAGGTATAACTTAGATCGCATCATCTTACAGCCTTGCTTCTTGGTCCTGTGCTCTATGCTTCGGACTGTGATTACGATAGCCTCGAATTCGAACCATGTCTGTAGCCAGAGGCGTAATGAGGGAGGGGACAGGGGTCATGGGTCATGATGCTATGGGCGCCACCCATAAGGGTAGGGGCGCCACACGCAGAGAAGCGCCAAAAAATACAATTATTGTAAATATTTTATTTAGGAAATACATGCTAAGGTTATTTGTATTATGTTATTAAATTATTTTTTTTTATTTATTTATTTTTTTTATCGACTTTGTACATTTAGAGACTTGTGTCCTATAGATCTAGTTATAACCAGAATGTGCCTTAAAAAAATCGAAACACAAAAGGCAATTTATTTTTTTACTGTTTCTTGAACATGAAGTCTTCATGTCTATAACAGCAGCAATGACTTAGACAAATACATTCTAGATGAGCACATCATTCCAAGCGATTCTCACCAGCTCTCCATACACTTGGGCTGGTACAGGGCATACAATTCCATAAGGTCTAATTTTGGTGAGCTAAGAGGTGGTCAACTTTCCTTGGCTGACATAGAAGAAAGCACCTGGTTGCATGCGGCCTCAGAACGAGGTCACCCACGAAGGCCGCAGAATACACATTTGAGACCAAAAGAAAATCCACTTCCGAGTACAAACGTAGACGGCGAAAAGAAAATCTAAATCGACCACCTGCGGACAACGGTTATGCTTACCCTGATTGTGGCAAAATATGTAGGTCACAGCTGGGGCTACGCAGCCAGGGGAAATACTGCACTCCTCACCAATCTTCGGACTTATTATTTGTTTCCATGCAATCATTTCATTTATTTCAATATTATTATTATATTACTAATTATTGTCATTTGACTAAGTTCCAGAAAAGTAATTATAGTGTCATTTTTAA
Source organism: Biomphalaria glabrata (assembly GCF_947242115.1). Classification (NCBI taxonomy): domain Eukaryota; kingdom Metazoa; phylum Mollusca; class Gastropoda; family Planorbidae; genus Biomphalaria; species Biomphalaria glabrata. Next base: position 24,437,447 of record NC_074711.1, on the reverse strand, counting down.
TTATAAAGTACTTTTACAGACTATAGTCCATAGTAAAGCTCCGTATATAAAGTGCAAAGATGAATAATAGTTTTGATTTTAAAAGGTCTTACTTTCTATTCCCATTTTTCAGCTGCCTTCATTAAGTCCAAAACTTCATTTATTCAAGAAATGAAGCGGAATTAATATGACATTTCTCAATCGACCAAACATAGGAAATTTAAAAATAGTATTCCATCCTCTGAATGAAAATATTTAAGTTTCAGTCTCAGTTCGATTGTTGTGGAATGTGCTAGAAATATTTGATTCGGTTTTCCACACTATTACGATGGTCTCAATGGTAGTTCAGTGTAGGCATCGCCTTGTCAACAAGCTGACTGAATGTCCGAATTCCAACATCCACGTCTTTCTACATCTCTTCTGCAATAGATGAACAGACGAAATGCTCTATTCATAAACGTCAATTACTTATTCATATAAGAATTTATCAATGCCAGATTTACGACAGAGCCTTATCCTTAATTAGGATCCTTCACTTTCTAATTCCAAGTACTCATGCCACAAAATGTGCATATGAAATATAAGGAAATAAAGAGAATGAAATGAACAAGTGCTCTATTTATTTCTGCATAAATAAGACATTATTTCAGATTTAGTGAATAGAAAGTGTGTTGCTTTTGATGAGGGAAAGGCCTCCCACAAATCAGTGCATAGGGCCTCATCTTACGACAATTTGATATTGCTGCAGCAATTATTAGTTACAGTAGTAAAATGATATTACGATCTAGAAAAATGTGTCATTCACACAGCCATATTCACCACACACATGTGTTCTTCATACAGCCACACTCACCACACACATGTGTTCTTCACAGAGCCACACTCACCGCATACATGTTTTCTTCACAGAGCCACACTCACCGCATACATGTTTTCTTCACTGAGCTACACTCACACATATATGTGTTCTTCACAGAGCCACACTCACCACACACATGTGTTCTTCACACAGCCACACTCACCACACACATGTGTTCTTCACAGAGCCACACTCACCACACATATGTGTTCTTCACAGAGCCACACTCACCGCATACATGTTTTCTTCACAGAGCCACACTCACCAAATACGTGTGTTCTTCACAGAGCCACACTCACCGCACACATATGTTCTTCACAGAGCCACACTCACCACACACATGTGTTCTTCACAGAGCCACACTCACCACACATATGTGTTCTTCACAGAGCCACACTCACCGCACATATGTGTTCTTCACAGAGCCACACTCACCGCATACATGTTTTCTTCACAGAGCCACACTCACCACACACATGTGTTCTTCAGACAGCCACACTCACCGCATACATGTTTTCTTCACTGAGCTACACTCACACATATATGTGTTCTTCACAGAGCCACACTCACCACACACGTGTTCTTCAGACAGCCACACTCACCACACACATGTGTTCTTCAGACAGCCACACTCACCACACATATGTGTATTTCACAGAGCCACACTCACCACACATATGTGTATTTTACAGAGCCACACTCACCACACATATGTGTATTTCACAGAGCCACACTCACCACACATATGTGTATTTCACAGAGCCACACTCACCACACACATGTGTTCTTCACTCACCTATATCTACTACATAGTTACTCCCCTTTGACATGTCTTCTCCCTCAATGGACTACTTGAATTCACTACAAGGGTTCTCTTCCCCATACAAGTCTAGTCACTACACCGCTCTCTCATCAGCTACTTCTCCCACACCGCTGGCCTCCCATCACCATGCGGCTACTAGAGCTCCTTCCCTGTGAAGTCTCTGACTGCCATGTAGATCTAGATTAGACCATTTATGCCTACGTTATTCAGCTTTCTGAAAGTACAGAGATGAGTTGTGAACGTAATCCGAGCTCTTCGATAAATGTATCCTTCTGGAAGCATCTATTTTAAGTAACTCCTACCTGGTTTTGAAATGTCAAACTCCTTAACTAGAAGTAGAGCTAAAAATAGGCGCCTCTCTTCACTGGATGCTTTCTGTGCAACTCGCCCCACCCCATTATAAGTCATCAATACAGTAGCAGTATCTTACACTGCAGATGTTGCTGATTTAGTAACGGTGTCTCAAATTATACGAAGTAGTGACTGACTAATGGTTTGTATATAAATGTTTGCGTCAGTTCAAGTTATATTTTGTCTTGAAATAATGTCTCTTTCTTTTCGCTATATTTAATGTCCCTTATTTATTACAAAGCTAATTTCCACTCACTCTGTATGGTCAAAAGTTTGTACACGTTATTTTTCCGACACCCAATCTCAGATCAATCTGAAATTTTGCACAGTTATCTCTTTTACCTGACAAGACAAGAATTAAAAAAATAATTAATAAATTAGTTAATTAAATATTGGCAATTAATTATTTTCTTTGGAACCTAGAACAAGGGAAAGAAATAGTAGTTGACAGACGTAGTGGTAAAAGCTGAATTAGTTCCCTTTCTTATCTTATCTTATATAATACAGACGTTACTTCAAAAAAGAAGATGATTACGTCCTACGCGTCATGCATTTAGTCATGCATATTAACCAATGACTTAAATTCTGCCAAGTCACTGGTTTTCCTGGCTAGCTCAGGCAACCCATTCCATGCTCTAATAGCACTAGGGAAGAAGGAGTATTTGTACAAATTTGTCCTAGCATATGGGACGAGGAATGTGCCTTTATCTTTGTGTCTTTCAGAGTATTTTATTAAATTTTGTTTTTGTATTTGAAGATTATGGTTCAGTGTTTTATGTATGATTGCTACTTTACTTTTGAGCCTTCTGTCCTGAAGGCTTTCTAAATTTAGTGATTTTACTAAAGGTGTTACTCTAGTCAAATGTGAATATTCATTTGTTATGAATCTCACTGCTCTATTTTGTGTCTGTTCCAGTTTCTTAATGTTTTCTTGAGTTGAGGGGTCCCAAACGGAGGATGCATATTCTATTATTGGCCTAACCAAGGTTAAATAACATTTTAGTTTTATGTTCTTATTTGATTTATAGAAATTTCTTTTAATAAATCCTAATGCTTTGTTTGATTTTTTTGTAGTTTCATCAATATGTGAATTCCATGATAGTTTTTCATTTATTATATATAACACTTAGTTTTTTTTGCGTTTTTAGTCTGTGTTACTGGTTTGCCATGAATAAGATAAGTGGAATTAATTTGTTTTAGTTTTTTTGTTACTCTTAACAACTGACATTTTTCTGGGTGGAAAGACATGCTCCAATTTGATTCCCATTTCTGTAATTCATCTAATTCTCTTTGTAAAATATCTGTGTCTTGTGTTGTTTTTATTGTTCTATATATTATGCAATCGTCTGCAAATAATCTGACTTTTGTTCCTGAAGTAATGCAATTTGGTAAATCATTTATGTAAATTAAAAAAAGTAGTGGACCCAAGACTGTTCCTTGAGGTACACCTGAGTTTACTGTTATCGGTGTTGATTTAGAGCCATTTATTATTACAGTTTGTTCTCTCCCTATCAGAAAATCTTTAATCCACTGATGCAGTGGACCATTAATGCCGAAATATTTTAATTTTTTAAGCAAACTATGCTGGTGAACTTTGTCAAAAGCCTTAGAAAAATCTAGTAAGATAGCATCTATTTGTTCACTATTATCTAAACCTTTTGAAAAACCGCTTTAAGTTAAGTTTGAACCAAACAATAGATAACTTTATAATCTTCTATTTTCATAAGCACCTCACTAGCAGAGTTGAATGTCGGCTTGAGGAGACTTTAATTACATCACTGATGCAAACTGATACAAATACACTTCGTATAAGCTTCGCTTTTTAAAAAATTATTTTGTATGTTTTTCTTTTGTCCATTGCCTTCTGTCAATTCCTGTTGTAATAGTCTTTACAAAACAGATAAACCATTGTTGTTTCATTTGTAAAGACCATCCCAGAATAGATAAAAGCTTCTAGGTACTTTTATATGTTTCATTCTTAAACAGCTGACAGCTTGTAGATCTCTTCGTAAACTCCTTTTTTAAAACACTGAAAAACCTCTAGGTCCTGTTCACAAAGGCTGCTCTAGGTCCTGTTCACAAAGGCTGCTATAGGTCCTGTTCACAAAGGCAGCTCTAGGTCCTGTTCACAAAGGCTGCTCTAGGTCCTGTTCACAAAGGCTGCTCTAGGTCCTGTTCACAAAGGCTGCTTTAGGTCCTGTTCACAAAGGCAGCTCTAGGTCCTGTTCACAAAGGCTGCTCTAGGTCCTGTTCACAAACGCAGCTCTAGGTCCTGTTCACAAAGGCTGCTCTAGGTCCTGTTCACAAAGGCTGCTATAGGTCCTGTTCACAAAGGCTGCTCTAGGTCCTGTTCACAAACGCAGCTCTAGGTCCTGTTCACAAAGGCTGCTCTAGGTCCTGTTCACAAAGGCTGCTCTAGGTCCTGTTCACAAAGGCTGCTTTAGGTCCTGTTCACAAAGGCTGCTCTAGGTCCTGTTCACAAAGGCTGCTCTAGGTCCTGTTCACAAAGGCTGCTTTAGGTCCTGTTCACAAAGGCAGCTCTAGGTCCTGTTCACAAAGGCTGCTCTAGGTCCTGTTCACAAACGCAGCTCTAGGTCCTGTTTACAAAGGCTGCTTTAGGTCCTGTTCACAAAGGCTGCTCTAGGTCCTGTTCACAAAGGCTGCTCTAGGTCCTGTTCACAAACGCAGCTCTAGGTCCTGTTCACAAAGGCTGCTCTAGGTCCTGTTCACAAAGGCTGCTCTAGGTCCTGTTCACAAAGGCTGCTCTAGGTCCTGTTCACAAAGGCAGCTCTAGGTCCTGTTCACAAAGGCTGCTCTAGGTCCTGTTCACAAACGCAGCTCTAGGTCCTGTTCACAAAGGCTGCTCTAGGTCCTGTTCACAAACGCTGCTTTAGGTCCTGTTCACAAAGGCTGCTCTAGGTCCTGTTCACAAACGCAGCTCTAGGTCCTGTTCACAAAGGCTGCTCTAGGTCCTGTTCACAAAGGCTGCTCTAGGTCCTGTTCACAAAGGCTGCTCTAGGTCCTGTTCACAAAGGCTGCTTTAGGTCCTGTTCACAAAGGCAGCTCTAGGTCCTGTTCACAAAGGCTGCTCTAGGTCCTGTTCACAAACGCAGCTCTAGGT